>NC_052107.1:6029601-6046502 GCF_012273895.1 Zerene cesonia
ATATAGGTATATACATATATATGCATATACATATTCAATACGTAATGCGTTTTAAGGAATTTTAATTTTATTTAAATCTTCGAACGTGAAAGAAGCCGCGGGTACTACTAGGTCTAATATAATAATGATTCACCTTATTAGATGTCACAACGTATAATGAAATAGTTGCATACAATGGACATGATTTGCGCGTGGATAACGTCATCGAACCTTAATTTAAACATCGAAATTCAAATATTATGTACTGTATAGATTTATATCTCAGATCTTATTATATTTTGTTATAAAAAAATGTTATTGTATTTCGTTTTATTTGAACGTAATTTTAACAGATATATGCCATTGCCATTTATACAATTGACAAATTGTTTTTAAACGAGAAATACGACTCAACCAGCGTTAATATCTAAATAAATACAAACGATATGAAAGTGATCAATCATGTGCCATAAAAGCGCCTTTAAAATAAATAGTAGCAATACTCATTCGTAAAAGCTAACATTACAATCATTGAAAGGATATTCATTTTCTTAGTACGCACTGCCTATTACATTATTTCGCAGGAATACAGTTAAATGTATACGGCTACGCTTCATTAATTATTATTATATGAGCAATAAGTTAGTTAAAACGTTTTCGTTATAAATAAGCCAAATTGTAATAAAGTAAAATTAATGAAAAATATATTACGCTCGAAATCTACTTAAATATAAAACCTTGATTTCTTATTATTGATTTTATAAATTTCAGATGGCAAACCACGCAATTGTAATCCTGGGCTGTTTCTTACTGAGTATTCTTCTTCAAGTAAGAGCCGACGCAGCAGAAATACATGAAACTTTGCAAGAAGAAATTAGTCCAAAATTAGATAGCAAACCGAATGTGGCCGACGAATTACAGAAAAATTCTAAAGATAGCAATTTTGCACAACGTGAGAAAAGATTTTATAACTATTTCGATTACAACTTTGGTTTCAACTTTAATTCCCAGATTCCATCATACACTAAGAGAGATCAATCTTATCAGGCTGGAAATTATGGTGTAGAAGATCAATTGGACTTGATATTTAAAAAATTACAAGAAATTACGAGCACTGCTAATAGACGGTCTTATTTACCTCCGCCGCCACAAATTCCAAGACCGGCATTCATACCATTCTTATATGTACCAAAAATGGAATGTCAATGCCCAAATAATAATGAGCAATCCACGACAAGTCCCCCATTATCAAAGAATCCAGTATCACAAAATACTAAAAACGATACAGACAGCACACCAAAAACCGAAACCATGCCTAAATTCCCAACCAGATTACCTGAAATTGACGAAATGCGTGATACAGAAGACAATGATTACGATTATGGAGATGACTCGGACGGCGCAAGACCAATCTCATTGAAAAAACCTGTTAAACCGAGTCAATCATCGTCTAGACCCTCGCCTCCTTTAGAACACGGGAGTAACCAAGCAGGTCTGGAATCTGCCTCGGAGACACAGAGCGCTGATGCGCTTCCACAGGCGTTTTCGCCCGACAATGATTCAGTGACATCTTCAGAAAGCATTTCTGTATGTGAAAGTGCCTCGATATTCTGTTGTCATCAACCTCAAGTATCTTACGAATGTTTCACGGCACAGAGTTGTGTTAACCCAGTAGAACTTGTTGAACCTTGTGATCCTCAGTCACTTTTGAGGACTATTAAAAAGTTGCAACATTTATATAATTTAAAGAAAATTGTCGCAGGAAGCTAATCAACAAACTTGTTGTTTATGTCATACTCTATGTTATTTATAATATAGAATTATTGTCATGGCATTTAAGAACTAAATAGCAAAATAACTAGAAACGACTACGTCTTAATAGCTTAATGTACATGAGAATATGAATAATAGATTGATCAGATTTAAATATCAAACCAAACTTTTTATGAAAAAAAAGTTTAACACTTACTCATTAAAGACAGTTCCTATTGTTCAATTAATAAGGAATTATTGTGTACTAACAAAATAATATAATCGCACTAGTCGCCTTCTTAATGCTTATTACTATTAAAGGAAATGTATTAGAAATATTAATATAATGAGAAACCAAATAGTATCATCACGACTAACAAACACACGATTTATTGCAAAACCAGGTAAGTCCATTTATCATATTATTTCTTTCTGGACGAATGAGTCAAAGAGTCGTGATGGTACTTGAAATGTTTGATGATTTGTTCTATATCGATGTAATAAAGTAGAGACTACATACAATTGTTTAAATTAAGGAGACAATTAGTAGAAATCAAGAATGAGTATGGTTTATGTATGTCACTGTTAGATTAAAAACACTGTTTACAAAATAATTTGCGAAATTACAAACTGACGAAAAATTGTGAACTGTACCAAACCATTTACAATTTAACACAATATTTTTCGTTTCTTTATAATCTGTCCACTGCAAACCGTTAAATTGAGAACTGTACGAAACCAGTTAAAATTAAACGTAATACGTTTATAGTTAGTTTATAATATGTTCATAGCAAACCGTTAAATTTGTCGTTTCGTAAGCGTTCGTGTAATGGTTTGGTACAGTTCACAATTTTTCTTCGGTTTAGAAACACGGGGGATACATATTATAAACTAACATTGTTTGTAATCCTACTGTGATGTACATGTAAGTAATAAGTAATATATATTATAAAAATGTATGACATGTAAGCAAATTAATTTTTGAGACAGACGTTATTTCTTTTTATATTTGTCCTGCTGCTCCTAAATTTGTTAATGACGTAAAAATTATCATTAATGCAGAACATTGCCAATGTAAACAAAGTAATCTGTTTATTGTGGTTACAACGAAGTCACATCTATTAGCGTACCCATTATTTTAATGATGTTTCTTAATACAACGTGTTTCGCGTGAGGGTACTTAAATTTAAAATAATTTAATTATATAATATATGAAATGTGTCTTTTTTGCTTTGTGTCTCAGTAAAAGTATAATGAGGCTGAATGAAAAGTTATCAGATAAGCATTCTTATAATACTAATAATGAAACAGTTCAAGTAAAGTAAAACAGATCTTTTCTCAGGTCACATTACTTAGCCCTAATAAATATATAAATAATAAAAAAAACGGGTTTCTAATAAATTATTACAAAATCTGACCATAGAGAAGTTAATACAGAAGATACTGGCCTTTTTCGAAATAAAAATCTTTTTGTTTGCTATTTGTTCTTTTATTTTAACTAAAACTCAGTTTTAAACTTGAAGATACGTGGCAAGGGGTCGTACATATATTGTACGATCTAATTTCTGAACACACAATTAATAGAGATAAAGATGTGGGTGCTCTATTGTTTTTGTTTGTAAGTCTCAACCAATATGTATCCTCTGTTCTAAGTGATATTCACTTATGGATTTATTGCCTGAAATTGACAAATAATCATGTTCGCTAATGTCTCTGTGAAATTTTAAAGTTGTATATAAATTTAATAAAGGATTTTATTGTATCTGCTATTTTCACTTAATTATGGCTGAAAAATTACCAAACATGGAACAAGATTTCAGAAAAAAGAAACTGCGTAATAACATGTGATAATATTTTTTTGCATTGTACATATAAACAACAAAAATTCTTCGTAAGAAAACATATCAAACTTGTCATAAGCGTAGTTTTTAAAAATATTTAATATAATAACTTTTTTTTTGTCATAATAACACTAACAATCGCCTGCAATAACAGTTGCTCGCAATAACAGTCGAGCTACATAGGTTTTAAGGTTCATTTTCACATACTACTGTTACCTTAAGGAAACTTAGTTATTCAAAACTAGCTTCCCGTATCCGTATCGTTTTTACCTTTTAAACCTTCCCTGGAATATTCGGAATGCACCAAAACCATGATTATAAAAATCAGACCAGCCACTCACGAGTTTTAGCGAGACTAACGAACAGCAATTTATTTTTATATATTAGATTAGGGACAGTTTTTTGTTGAGAGACACCTATTACGTGATAACTATATTATAATCTATGGTAAGCTGTGCTACATACAAGCTACCATATGATCCTTATTCTTAAATTTAATTTTTCCGTCTTTTCCCACTTACAATCATTTGTTCTAATAAGAACAGTATCCAACTTGAAATCGTATATCGAATAAAATGTAGTATTTCGAAACATTATTTGTGCTGGGCGTTTTGATTACTCACATGAATTGTAACACGAAAATACCTAAAACTATACAAAACACGTCCCTAACAGTTGTGCCGGACCCCACGTACATAATCATCATAATATGTGGTATAAACATTACGAATAACTACTCTTAAGTAAAGTTAAAAACAGCGCACCTCTTGTTGTTATTGTGAAATATCAATAATTAACAATGTAAAGCAGAATCGTGTGTTAATGCCCCGAATTGGATCTCTCCTAACCACAATTCAATTATAAATAAATATAACACACATGAAAACACCGTTACATTTTATGTTTACAAATTCAGAGCGTCTCGCTTTCTGTAATCAAAACATCCCTTAAAATATAATAGATCTACAGAATGGAACTCATAAGACTCAATTAATTTCTAATTAAGCTCTAGAGCAGATTCCTAACTACTATTTAATTAATTAAGCTATTTTCAACTATGAGAAATGTCTTAGTAAAGTCAAATTTACCTTGAAGTCGATCAAATATAAGATTCCAACGACCTTATATAAAAATATAAACATGCATTCAAATGTTCGAATAGATTTTTTATAAAGAATTAGAATGAGCTGGTTACGCTATTTTAAATATCTATATTCGATTTCTTTTAATTTATTAGTCTGCGTTATTACTTATTATCGAATATACATAACATACATATTCATAATTACTTGTTTTTTTTGTTCAGCACTTTTTTCAGCCTATCAATCTGAGAAAAACTGTATAAATATTTGTCATTATCCTGTGGTATACAAAGAATAATTTAGGAAATAACATTATAATAGCGACCTTGATGATTTGTTAAGAATAGATTAATAGAACTTAAATTTTTTAAGCTTTGTTCATAAAGTAGTGGCTGAACGCGTAGGTATTTAAATATTTAAGGTATATTCAATAATTCCAGGAAGTTCAC
The DNA here is from genome assembly GCF_012273895.1 of Zerene cesonia. NCBI lineage: Eukaryota > Metazoa > Arthropoda > Insecta > Lepidoptera > Pieridae > Zerene > Zerene cesonia. Next base: position 6,034,705 of record NC_052107.1, read on the forward strand.
ATGTCATACGAAACTTAGTCCGCGACGATGACAAATCCAAAGTTAAGTCAGGTTTGTCCCAGGATAAATTCGACGAAAAGCAAAAATAGATGTAAGTATACTTGTACGATTTATCTATAAAACAGCTATATTTATCATACTGACATAAAGTTACATACGTTTAAAAATGGGAAAAATTTCTCATATATATAAGATATATAGACCAGCTCCAAGATATATAGAAAATTTGGATTCTGAACATGGACTGGCCCACTTGATCGGGAATCGAACCCGGAAGTTTCTCGTCAACATGCAGCGATGAGGTGAGCCAACCACTAAGCTAAAGCTATGTCGCTGTATTTATTACGTCTCCGGCTCACCAATGACGCATTCTAGTTGAACCTATTGTACGGATAAATCGAGTAATACTCATTTCTGTTTATCTATAAAAAATAAATCGTTCAGAATATAATGACAGTAAGTAGATGTTAAGAAGTGTTTTGGTAAAAATGTAATGTAATTATCCTTTCACCTTGTGACTTAATTTGTTTCACAGATGGATCATTCAAGTTTACTTTACATCAGTGCAATTGTAACTGTTTTACAGTACGCTCAAAGTGCTCCGAGTGAGTTGCCAAAGGTAAATGTCCAATCGCAAGGTCAGTATACACAAGCTGTATCAAATAAAGCGAGCCTTGTAAAAGAAGATGGCCTTTCTTCAAGATTCCCAGCCATTGAAGATGATCGCCTCAATTGGGGAGTTATGGTTGACCCTTTGATTCACGAAAATGAAGAAGCATTTAACAGACCTATAACTATAAGAAGAAAAATACTTAAATCAAATAAAATCGCAAAAGGAACAGTTTTAATGAATGAAGAAAGGACACCACCACAGAATATTGATACTAGTAAGAACAATAAAGTTAATATTGGGCCCCAGTCGATTGCTTCGTCAAGTAGCAAATCCAATACAGATGTTGTTAACGGTTTGCAGATTGCTAGAAAAGCCTTAGAGAAGCCAAAACAAGATAGAACTGCCATACAATGTGATGCAGCTATTATTTCTTGTTGTAGTAATAAACGAGAGCTGCAATGGCAATGCCAAATTGCAAAGGAATGCTTGTCAAGTTTCAGTGTTTGTGAAATACCAATTATACAAAGATCCATAGATAATATGATATTCTTTTATACGGATTCGTCTTAGAGTAATGAAAATGGGGCTGTGTATGGCCTTTTAATAAAAATAATAGATGTGTTTATACGTACATATTAAATAGCAATGTGATAAGAACAATAGATAGGTATAATAGTGTAATTATTGTGTTAACGAACAATTTATATTTACAAGTGAACCAGCACGACTACTCTTTGAAGTATTTAAAGTGATCATAATAGACGATTATATAAAAAGCTTCTATTGTAAGTAAAAAGTCATGGATTTTTTTTTTCATATGTAACTGCTACATTATAGTAGATACTCTCTCTATTTTATTTCTTTTTGTTGATCTTATTTGATAATTTGTTGATTTATTATTATGTTGTAAATGTTGTAAACGTATAATGTAAATTAGTAAAATAATTGTAATTACATATATAAATGACTTGCTTCATTATATAATATAATTTATTGTTCCTTTATACGTCTACACCTATCATAGCACAAAATAAATATAGAACTGAATAAAAAATGCATTCATTAATTCATTTGTAAATTTTTGGGCATCTGGCATTTAATTGTTTCCTAATCCAGTATAAGGACATACAAAATAATACAAATATGCTTCAATGACATCGCTTTTTTAGCTTATATTCTTCCTTTTTTAACAACTTTATGTGTATTATTATCTAAAACAGCTTAAGATTCGCGGTAATTTCACTAAGCCCAAATACGACGACTTTAAAACCAGTTTGAGAATGTTTCTTTCTTTAATTATATTTTAAATGTTCTTTCATGGAGTCGTGGTAATAATATACATTATTTTTGTCTTAGTCTAATCATTTAGCTCAACTTCATAATACGTGGAGTCATGTTCTTGTACGTACAAAGCTAGTGATAACAATTTAAAATTTAAGGAAAATCTGCTTATTTGAAACAAGATGAAGTCTTTCTGTAATCACATGTCCGACATTCGGTTTGCGCATCAGACGTGCGTGGAATCTGGTTTTGTTTAAATATAATATTTTTATTATGTGAAGTTTAGTGCACGATTAGGAATTTGAATAAAAAGGAATAGTGAAATTATGCGAAGGAAAACTGTTCATGACTTACACATTTGCTTTAATTAACTTTTATATAATTATAAATTGGTACGTATGGTTTTATTTATATGAGAGTTTAGAATGGTTAATTAACATAGGTATCTTTTAAAATCAGTACAGTAAACGAGTTTTTATGTTTTTTTTTATTATAATTAAAGACAATTACTTACACCAATACAGAACAATTACAGAAAAAAAAAACAATTTCCATATATACGTGCAATACTTAATTAAAGACTGACAACGCATGCATAAATAGAATAGTAAACGATTATGAAAATATGGGTTATGTTCTACAACTATTTGTTGTATACAACGTAGATAATACATAATACATGCCAAACTAATATTATCCTCAAACTGGGGAAACCCAGTACGACTAACTCACGGCCAAACGACAATTTCCATTTATGTTACACACAGCCAGTGAACCATTGATGAAGGTTAAAAATTGACGTGAATAAAACGTCATGCTTTGTCGCTAGCAGTTTATTTTAGTTTTTATTCCATTACAGAGATGGCGTTACTTGGTTATACGTGTTTCTTCATCCTTTGCACCTTACAATGTGCTTACACACGTGAGCCGCCACCAGTTGTGTCTAGTCCACCTCAAACGATAACAATTAGAAGTCCAGCGAATCTAACATATGAAGAATTATCGTACATATTGAAAACAAGAAACGGCATAGCAGAAAAACCTCCGAAAACTCTGACGCCGTGCGCGCGGGCAATACTCGGATGCTGTGATGATAAAAAAGTCATGAATGAATTCTGTTCAGAATCATTGAAATGTGGCGCTTTCTTCTTCGACAATAACCCTTGCGAGGACAAGTTCATAATCGATGCCTTGAATGCGGCAAAAATTTTTTATGAACAATTTAACAAAGTTTAAACTATCCAATGTAAAGGTAAGTTTGTTTTTCTCTGAGAGTGAACACTGAACAGTCGCGCCAAAATTTAAATGAAGATCAATCAGTTTTTCTAAACGAAAATGAATTGATAAAACAGTTACTAAATGACAAAAGGTTCACGTGAAAAATGTACGTATCTATGAAAAGGTAGTTAGTTAGATAAATTTAAATACAAAGAATAATGATTTTGAAAATAAGTCACACGATACATGTCTTACAAGGCAAAATAATAATAACATCAAAGGGAACAAAATATTTCGTTCTTCATATCTGAACAAATAATTATAATTTTTGTAGAAAAACCTGTTAGAGTTTACTGTATTTTGTGCTTTAAATATTTATGATACAATAAACAATACAAGAGAATTGTACTATTGTTTTATTTAATTGAATAACGTATAGCTACGTTCAACACATAATAATGCCCAAGGACTGAATTAATTTAACATCTACATATATTTCCATTATTGGAGGGTAGAAATGGTACGCATAATAATTTATGACTTTTATAAATAAGATCGGATCAAAGTAAGTGCTTTCTCGAATAGACTTTCGGTAGTTTATTTTTGGAAACCAGTCTAAGGGCTTAACCTGGATACCAAGAACCCTCAATCCTCATACCACACATAGTTTTAATAGACTATTGACTATATTTAGGAGTATATATTTATTAACAATAAATTCATTTATTGTTTGCGAACAAATGCTAGAGTTTATAAGGATCGATGGATGTATATGTGTGTTTGTTACTCTTTAATGCAAAAACTACAGAACCGATTTCAATTGAATTTGGTACATAGATATGCCTACGTGTTATTCTGTTTAAGCATAATAACACATAGGCAATTTATTACTATATTCCTACGGGATACGGACTTACGCGGGTGAAACCGCGGGGCGCAGTTAGTATGTGTCAGTTATTAGCATTTCTATGTACTGCCCAAATTGGTAAAGTCGGTGCTTCACCATAACTATGCCTATATTTTAGCAAGTCGATTAAATATTATAAACACAAAAAACAAATATAACTTTTATTGTTACTATTTAGCAAGTAAGAATGCAGTAATGCTGTTATTAAAAAAACCTAATATAATATTATGTTAATTTCAAAAGAATCCTTTTTAAATTGTGAATGAGGAACGAGGCATTTGACGCTTTTCAGATTGACATAAGTGTAGAACTCAAAAAAAGATACAGTTTACTAACTACGTACAATAATTTACTTGTATACCAGTAAAAGTATAGGCAAATTTAAACAAATTGATGTTTCGGTGTATACGAAAAACTACTTTTATATTTTCTTAGGAAGATCTCGCTCTTAAAATGCAATTCGACTCAGCTAAATAATGAATGCGGCTGTGTTGGCCAAGCGCCAGAACGCCGCCGGCAACAAGTGATGATCTAGCTATTGCTGAAGTTAAAAGGCTTTTATTTCGGTTTGGTACATTTATTTATGTAGTACCAACATCGACAAACTTTATTACCTACACAATAACGTTCAAAGGGTTTTTGTGTTTTAAGGATCTCCTTACACTACATGCCAAGGTGTGTAGTCATAGCATATAATAGATTAATTACGGAATTATCTACTCATGTGGTCAAAGGTTCCCTATGACTGTCATACACATTACGTACATATGTATTACATCATGCTCGTTACGAAATATCCACTATATGTTCATGATAGATCGACCATCAAGTGGTAAAAATGTTATGAAATTCTTATTATATGTATCAATTTTAACAAGAATTTCATCCTTTACGATGAAGGAATGCGAATCCCGTAATATGAAAATATCGTCAGTACTGGCAGAACTGAATGGTTTGTTTTATTATTTGTTTTTTATTTATATAAGAATTCATCGAAATCCATCGCGATCGTATGGATTGTATTTTAATTATTAATAAAGGGGAGCATATGAGAAAGGAGAAATTTCGAATAGTTAAGATAAAGGCTGTAGTTTGGAATGTCTTCGATACGACGCTATTAATATTGGTGAACGATAATAAAATATGTATGAGATACGAAATTCCTTAATTTAACATGATTACGCAAGGAGTAAAATACAAATCACGGTTACTTTATTATCTGCAATGTAAGCTAACATATCGTCCTTATTAATATAGTTTATGAATTATTTTTTTGGGTTTTTGAGAACATGTCATACTTTTAATATCATCATAGGATAAGGTTAGATATTGGAGCCTAAATACATCACATTTACATACATTTGTTTACTTTTCGTTTACTTTATTTATTGATTACATCACCTGAGCGTTGTGGTCCTGATTCCTCATCCAAACAGTGCCCAGTGAAGCCCAGTTAAAGTTACAAACCTTCGAGCTATATCAAGTCCAAGAACATACTATCTAAAATCAAACCATCAGAAGATATTTGACTGCTTTACTAACACTATTTGTTGAAACTGAAATACAGTATATTACAATCAAATTACGCTTATATGAATGTTATAAAAAGCATTACATTTGGGAAAGTAAAATAAAATATATAAAGGAAGTAAAATTAAGTAGTATAAACGTTTTACGAAGAAATCATTTGAACGTTATATTAAAGTCAATACTTTACATATGAAAGTTTACAGATAGCCTTATATAAGCTCGGTAAAACTGAACAAAAAAGTATTTAAAATTTCGCTGTCAGCATTATATTATGAGAAGAAAACTATTCTATATAGAAATAGCGTAGAGTGATAGTAAATTCATACGCAAAGCGAAATTCTGTTTTTAATCACCTACTAATGTTTAGTTTTATGCCATAACAAAAAAAGGTATTCCTTTTTCTTGTTATGGAAAAAAATACATATAAAAGTACTAAATCAGGGAACCTTTAAATACTATTATTAGCAAGTAGAAACATGGCAACACAGACTTGTAATAAAATTTATCAAAGCTAACGCAATGAAAAGCACGAGAGTTCACCTGGGACGATTTTATTGCCCAAGTGAAATATGTTTTGTTTGAGACTTTCGGATCAGTTAATGGCAAGAACAATAAAAGGTAAACCATTAAGTCTTCAGTAACATACTTTTTACATTAGCGAAAAAATGCTTTGTATAAAAGCGAAATATCTATACATAATTTTTAATAGAAACAAAATAGGTACAACATTAATCTAAACGTCGAAAATGCACCAATGCATTAACAGACCATAACATTGTGGTCTTACGCACTACTCGAACAACTGCACTGCAAAATTTCTCTTGTAAATATTATTCTACAGATGTATTGTTCTTCATTCGTACAACAAACAAACTAGCCTCCTGACTTAGCTATCTATTGAGAGAGAGAATCCTGCATTCACTCCAAGGATAAGTGAAAGCTTTCAAAGGTGCTCGGGGCTTAGAAGCTAGCCGTGGCGCCTCCTGCATTATTCATTTGATATATTGAACTAAGAAATGCCACCGGACTGACCACTGACCAGGGATACAGAATGCCACTGACAAAACGTAAGATGACAGTGCTCCAATTTTAGGCTTATTTCAGTCACCTATAAGCTTACGAACCACCTATATGCAACTAGTTTGTTTTGACGCAGTCTATAAGACGTAAGCGAATATTCTCTTGAATTTCTTCCTTTTAAAGTTACACATATTCAACTTCAAATTATTTTTTCAATTTGCAAATGTAATATAATAAATATGGTAATTGAAGAAGGTAAATTGGAAATCCGCCTGGTAACATCGTTTTCAAACACGTAACTCTTAAACATTCGATTAAAATACAATATTGCAAATAGTGATTCGTAAACAAGTGAATAATAACACCCGAAACCCCTGTGCTTATAAAGTCATTAGGAATTTTTGGCTATCGAGATCAATTGTGCTGTTTTACGACGCCTGTTACAGAAGGGCAACTAGTGTGTGCGTTGTGAGGGTTTGTATCATCATAAGTGTTTAAATATGCCTATATCATTTTATAATAAACACCTAGGAGAACTAAAACACTCATGGACTTGTCTTGCATGCAAAGCATCCACTACTCGTCGTAATTGTGATGATACACCGACTCGCAAGTGAAAGTTCACCCATGAACCTTAATATGTCATGCGATAAAATTAATACCCCTGCACAAGTGAGTACTATCACTGTCGACCGTTTTGAACAGCTACTAGACTCCAGACTGACTGCTATGTACTCCAAATTTACAAAGGACTTCTTCGGAAGCTTGAGTTTACTGTATCATCAGTATCCATCTTCCTTCTCGGTTCTGGCAAAATAAACAGCGTAGACCATTGACCTATGTCTTTTGACTTATGGCATATAAAGCTGAGCCTGGACCTTTTCACAGCCATAACACATAACAGCAAATTAATTTAGATTTTACGTTATTTCTTTTCTTTTTAAATTGTCGTGTCTGTGTTTATGTTTTTTCTTATTTCCTGCATAATGTTCAGTGTTTGGTCTTTTTTGTTAGTTGTTGTATGTGTACTTGAGTGTGAATAAATGTATGTCTATGTCTTAGGCTCTATAACAAACCTCATAAATTCTATAAAATATATAATATAAGTACAAAGGAAAACCTATTATAATTTTTCGAAGAGAAAGAGAATAACAATCAAACTGTGATAGATATTTATTGAGGTAGGTAGTTTACAATCAGCTGTTCTTTTGCCGTTCATTAAAAAAAAATGATTCATTATAGAAGGCTAATCATGCTACTTTGTAATATCGAGCAGTATAATAAATTTAGGTGCTTTAAAAAACGGAGGACCAAGATCCGCTTTATAAACGGAACTTCAATTTTATCATGTAGATCTTATCCTATTTGCTTACATCTCACAATCTTCTTTTAGAAAATCATTCAATAATAACAATTTCGAGAAACGTAAAATCCCAACCAACTGGGTTAACATTTTACTCATTAAAAAACTTGTTTTAAATTTTTATACAAACAGAAAAACACGAACAAGTCAGTAAGTAGAAGTTTGTTTTTTAGGAAAAAAAACATTATATGTTATAAAGTACTGGCTGGCCCGCGGTTTCACCCGTGTAAGTCCATATCCCGTAGGAATAACGGGATAAAAATTGCTTATATGCTATTCCAATTGTCCAACTGTTTACGTACCAAATTTCATTGTAATCGATTCAGTAGTTTTTGCGTGAAAGAGGAACAAACACACACACACACATCCTTACAGACTTTCGCATATTAACAATGATCATATTAACAATGATTGAGAAAATTTGAACAAGGTTTAAAGAAGGTAGATCAAAAATTGGTTGATTGTCAATTAACAGGAAAATACAATTTTTGTTTTAACTCTTAAAATTTTGCAAATGTATATGATGATTATTAGGTAGGTTATTCTAATTATTAGGTGGGTAGGTAGGTCTTATGTGTCGTTTTACCAAAGGCTCGTAGCCAAACTTATATTGAATAAAAATACTTCTGTTTCGCGCTAAAAGCTACAATTATACTAGCACCGTTCGGTACAAGAGAAAACAATACTTTATCTGAAAGTTTATCCAGGGAACCGTCGAAGTTTGGTACAAAAAATTTAAATCCGTTTAAAATCCGTTAAAAGTCTGAAATTGAAGACTTTTAACGGATTTTTCATTATATTATTTAACCCGACGTTTAGAATACTTTTCATCAAACGAGGTCCCGGGGACACTCTGAAATATATCGAATTCGGGGAATTCACAATTTTAATGCAGCCTTGTTTATAAATATAATGCCTGCCAGCCTTGTATATAATGTGCATATACAATATTTATTTTTAGGTATCTTACACACCACAACTATTAGTATTATTGTATAATATCGCAATAAGTTGGAATTTACGGTAATCCCGCTATAAATATAAATATTGTTACAAATTTATAATTATGTTAATGTTGCTATTAACAGTCTGGGAAATCCGTGTGACGCGTTTATTGATGATGGTTATAATTTGTTGGGGTTTCACTCTAATCGCGATTGAAAAAGCTGAGGAAAGCTATGCTATGCTATGCTAATTATGAACATTCAATATTATTTGCTAATGTGTCTAAGTTAATATACAAATTGGAATTTTGTAATGCCACCTAAAGTAGATAGGTACTCTTAATAATCCTGTAGATAGGAAATTTTTCTCATAGAAAAAAAAATCATTACATAATAAAAGATTTCCAAAAAATCACTTCACACCCGGGCATCGAACTAAAATTTCAATTAAAACCAACAAAATGTAAAATTACACACTATACTTTTATTGCATCGATCGTTAAGTCAATTATAGGTAAGTATTTCCATACTCAAGTATATTGTCGAGATTCCTCTCGACAATATACTTGATTGATCCAATAAGACGAAAACGATGAAACATTTTATTTTATCTGCATATGTGGATAAAATAACCACCGCTTAAAACGGAGAAGGAAAACATCGTGAGGAAACCGGCATGTCCGAAAATCAAAAGTTCGACGACATGTGACATCTGCCAACCCGCACTTGGCCAGGGATGGATTATGGCCTGATCCCTTATAAGAGGCCTGTGTCCCAGCATTGGGAACATTAATATGGGCTGATGATGATGATAATGCAATGCTGCTTAATGGTACTTATCTATAGTTTTGCAAACGCTAATTACGGAAAAAACAAACAACAGAACAACGTATAAAATTTCTTATTAGATTTTTCTTAAAATACTTGTTTTCATAACTAGCTTCGCAGCGCCGGCATTTTACGCTCCGCTAATGTGGACATGGTGCCACTGAAAATATAATCATTCACGTATGTGTGCGTGCGGGTGGCAAAAGTGGAGGGGTGGCTAGTTAGGGGTGTACACAGAGAGTTTTAAGAATTCATCTTATCGGAAAAAAATCCTTTTTTACGTAGTTAGCGTATTAAATACTCTAAGTTGTGTTGAGTGTACACCAGCATATATTTTATACTCGAAAACTTAATGTTATTTTTGATAAGTTTCAATAAAGAGGACCGCTGGAAAACATTTCAGAAACCAATAATAATAAGTACCACGTAATGCAGAAAAATTAACTATTTTGTAACTTCCAGTCTTTTTAAATATATCAATAAAATCGAACAAATGACACAAAGCATCAAATGAAAAAATGTGCAACAGACACAAAGCTTCAGCGCATCGTCGCCATAAGGAACTAGGTATGAATTTTCAAATTAAAGTATGAAACAATCTTAATGTTCACTTATTAAAATGTTGGCCAAATAGAATTCAGAAGCACGCTAGAATAACGACTACGTAAGCAGGAACACCGGTGGCAGCGCATTAATGAGTAAAAAACCTACATATAACTTCAAGCCCTATTTAAATATAGCTTAACTAGAAAACAAACAATTCAGTTAACAAAATCATTAGCACTCGTATAACGCTTGATGTATTATAATAAATTGCTTCCATTTAAATTCTAACGATATTTATTAATAAATTTCAGTATGACGTAAACATTTATCGCTTCTATTTACCTTATATAAATTTTTAACTCAATATTTTATATTATATTTATATACAACGCGTATTGTAACAAAAAATGGGTTTTATGGGTACTTTCGGGTAAAATGGCTTATAATCGTATCGTAATTCGTAATATCGTAATCGAGTTATCATAAAACATATTTTTCATGCATCCCATTCAAATAACGTACGACTACTACGCATGTATAAAATTTTAATGTTATTATTAGGAACGTATCGACAGTAATACATGTTATTTCAAATGACTGCACGTGCGGATTACGTTTTAGGCTGTCTTCAGCGATTTCAAACCTGATTTTTTCACATAAGTTTACAACATTTAGGTAGGAACTGTCTGCAACTGTCAATGTGATATGAAAAAAGGAAACTGCTTCTTAAATAATTTAAAGCTACCTTTACCTATGTAACTCGGTAAAGATGTAAATGGCGTATCAATCTAAAATGAACCTTATTTTTTGTCAGAGAGGACTGTCTTTAATATAAACAAATTTCACTAGTACTTTCAATCTATGTAATCCATATATATCTAGATCGCACTAAATCTGTAAGCCATGATGAAGCGCTTCTCGTACACATTCTCACATTGACGAATGTGTTTAATGGTACTGGATTACAAAATAAATACCAAATATATTTAGCGAACAATGAATTCATGAATAAATAAAGGGGTGAAAAGACTTATGTTACTTTAATACAAACAAATCAAATTTAATCAGTACTGTCCTACGGTCTTTAGCTGTAGGTATGCCATCTATTTCAAAACTCATATGTTGTAAAATAAACAAATAAAAGGCGGCGCAGCAAGACTACATTAAAATAGAATATAAATATTAGATATAGAAATACAAATAATAACATGAAATAAAACAAAATGTGTATATATTTATAATATAATATTATCTGTGCTATTACGTTATCTGTGGTATTACTAAACAGACTTACAGACTGTGGCGTAATGAATGGACAACTCGCAGATAAGAGTAATTGATGACTAAAATGTGCCTACGGATAGAAGAGTCAGAAAAATATAAGCCATTCTGTATCGTTATAGATCGGTCGGGCCGTGTCATCGTCACAACTTTATAAATTAAGAAATAATAATATACATTATATGATTATTTCTTTATTTCGTCATATTACATGTACTTTATTATGTTTTAGTAACAATTGAAACTAGGTATAGTATGACATTAACT
>NC_052107.1:6047502-6058160 GCF_012273895.1 Zerene cesonia
TTCACGTCGGTCTTCTGTGGGGGTGTGGTACTTCCCCGGTGCGAGTTGGCCCAATTCGTGCCGAAGCGTGCTCGACTATCACATACAAGAATTATTTAAGCTCATCACGTATCTATTGATTGTTATATCCATCATATCGCGATTATACATTTTGCGTTTTATATATCTCGCAATGCACGTACAGTTTGCAATTAAAAAACCACAATTACTGAGGAATTTCCTAACACGAGCACGAGCACAGTATATTTTAAAATAATTGAAAGGTTCTCTTTGTTCAACACTTTCAAGCGTTCATTAGAAAAAAAAAGTAGAAACGTGACACAAGTGAAAATTCTCTCTTTTCTCATCTTTGATGTATCTTTATTGTCTTCATTGTAACGAAATTTTCCTATACGTGACGCATTACTAAAATTTCTTTCAATTCGGGTGAATCGCTTATCGAATTAAGACATATCACGTAAAAAGGCACATTCAAACTCTCATATCATAAATTCGCTTGCCTTGCATGACGTAAACATAAAAAACCCAAGTGTATGACGTAATTATCTATGATTGGAAATTTCCCCACACCAATCCGTCCGAATTGTGAAAGTATTTAAGCAAAATAAAAAGTAGCTACTTTTCCGAAGGATACAATTTGTCAGGATACGTGAACACGCGAATTGAAGAGAATATTATGTACGTGAGTGTGTACAAATGTTCATTAGATAACATAAATACGCGATCACGCTTGTACCCCAGGGACGGGCCGCAACTCGTGCTGACACCAGCCAAATTGTCCTAATTGTACCTATCGATTGACAATCCTCGTTCAACAGCTGGAATTGAAGCTCCGAACACCGATAATTATATCTCATATCGAGTTTGCGAACAACCTTACTACCACATCGCTTTTATGAATTATCTTACAACTAAAACTGTAATTGTGAGTCGTGGAAGAATGGATTATTAAAGAAAACAATTATGAAGGTTGATTCTGTTAAATATGAATTTATAATATCGACAGTAGATTAATTTTTGAATCATATTAACAATGCATACCGTCTTTGTTAAGCTATGAACTTCATATGGACTTTCGTTCATATTAGATTAAATTCAATATTACTTTTTAAAATTGACGATAAAAATATGAATTTATTATAATCGTAGTCAACAACGATATTATAATCTAAGAAAATATTGAGGAACATGTATTTGATCGAGTCTCAGCACAATTTTCACGTAATGAGAGCACTTATGCTGTCCTATCTGAAATCCGATACAGGAAATACACGGATTTCAAGAGAGCATGTCGATAGAAGGGCGTCGGTTCTAGAAAGAGACCGTGACGTTGATTGAACATCACGAACCTAATACCGCACGCAATGCTATCACATAATATCTAATAATATATAGCGTTATTTATAGCGGAAAATAATGACAATTCTTTTTTATGAATATGTCATTTATGCTATGTCACTTACTTATTACAAATAGATGGAAAAGATATAATATATATAGAATATAATAGAACAAAAAAAAGTTTGTGTTCAAGACTCCTTCATTTCACGAATGAAACTAAATATTGTACCAGTGGAGTGGCCAATATAGCAATATTGATGTTATTGCCTTAGCGGACCGAACAAAAATGAAGTCAAAATGGAAAACAATTTATTTGCCGTACTTCGATAAAAGAGAAAATAGGAAATTTCCATAACATAACAAAGGGACGATGGGGTGTTGCAAACACCTAATGATACCACATAAATCACATAATAATTTATAAAATACATTATTATTACAAGTAGAAACAATATTTACGCACAATAATAGAAAACGGTTAATAAATACTATGACTTTTTTCTCTTCTCCTGTTTCCCAAAATTAATTTCCTTATTTACTGAATGAAATATTAATTTATCAATTTATTAAGTTTGTGGTACAGTTCAAGGAACTGAGAAATTTTAAAACTAGAAAAGTTGGGCATGCAGCAGTCATATGACGAAAATATCGATAAATGCCATAAAGATTTCGTAAATTTAAGGTAATAAGATATTAGGTATTATTTTTTGACTTCTAAATATAATTTCGTTTTTGCCTACAAACACATCTGCGAAGAAGACGTGATAAGTATCTGTCTCATACCTCACAAGAACACAGGGGACTTAATAAAACTAATACATGCTTAATTAAACAGCAATGTTTAATTAAGCCTGTAATAAAATATCCAAATAATCCAACATAAACCAAAAAGTCATAGAACAAACATCATAAATATAGAAATATAGAAGCTTCTATTTTATAGATTTTAGCATAGTATCATTTATCAGATAATGAATAAATAAATAAAACTTTTTCCAAAACTAATCTAAATTTAATTCTAAATCTTATTAGCTGATATTTCATAAATTAACATCGCAGATTATATTCCGTAAAAACATTATGTAATATGTTAAGTTCGTTTAATCTTGTTGGAAGGGATTAACGTTTTATTAATGTTAAACGGGTAAATATTATATCCGAATAAATTGTTGCCTATCCCACGTTAATCCTGCACCCTGCGCATCGATTAATTTTCACGTTTTTGCATTCGGACATTAACTAATTGAAACCGTTACACAAAGCCACATTTCAAAGACTTTTGTTTAAAAATAATATATAATACAAATGCTCGACGTCAGCCTATCGTGTAAATACCCAATCCATGTGATAATAGCGTCCGTTGTACTAACTGAATTTATATCCATCAATCACATTACAAAATAGCAGTGGTGGCTCAGTGGTGAGAACCTCGGACTTCAAAATCGATAAGTCGAGGTTCGAGACCGGGCGAGCGTGCAGGAAATAAATTGATTTTTCAATTTATCTGCACATGTAGATATCATCACCACTGCTTAAAACGGTGAAGGAAAACATCGTGAGGAAACCGGCATGTCCGAGAATCAAAAAGTTCGACGACATGTGACATCTGCCAACCCGCACTTGGCCAGCGTGGTGGATTATGGCCTGAACCCTCATAGGAGGCCTGTGTCCCAGCAGTGGGAACATATGTGGGCTGATGATGATGATGATGATGAATCACATTACAATTAAGATCTCAGTCCCTTGAGCAACAAAAAACGCTCACTTTGCATCATCATCCCCTTTTCACAGAAAGCTGCCCGATGGACTTTTACTTGTTTATTTCTTACCTCTTACACAAAGCAAAAAGAAACGTGCAATGTGCGAGATAGATATTTCATGCATTTACCTTAATATCCAGACAGTGTAACACATGATATTAGGAAATAAGAAAGTGTTTGTCAATAAGCTAAATTATGATAACTTTTGGATGAAGGGGCAAACTCGTTAGAAACAATCAATAACGTCTTTAAGTAATACTGTCTTAACAGAAGTTTATAATTGACCTGATTGTTAAAAGACAATGTATAAAATTTTCTTATTAATCTTGTTTTTGTATACGATAAGCGTAGACAGACACCCACACTAGAAATGTGATATCTGAAAGAATGTTCACTCGAGAACAGTTGCAACATAGACTCAGTCAAAGAGATTTTCCTGACTTGGACATGAAATTGCATTCTGAAATTACATTCCGCCGAACAAAAGTGGATGATGATCCGAGTAACTACCTACTACTAGTGATCAGTTTAGTCCTAGCTTAGGTGTAATCTCTAGCTTCGTAATTGCTGAAATTTCTACTATTTGAGATCCTTTGGACGTGCATATATTAGGGTATATGTGTATTGTATGAGAAGTAAGAATAATATGCGATTTGCGCGAGTTTAAAGAAAATTGTAGATTTTGGAGCATTCTAACCAAAACTAATTCACTCGTATTATTAGTATTAATCATATATATTCTTTGTCATTTACCTTACCTAAACGTAACTGGATATTTATATAGATCTTAGATAAAACCTGTTTCAGCACATTTCATTGCAAAATAATATCCTCGAGTATCATTTGAAAAGGACCATTTCACGGTTCGTAAGTAGGATCACTTGCAGAAAAGCAATTTGAGATTTCTTTCGTTCAACCTTATCATTTTATTCTTTATTTTATTCCTAAGGATTATATCCATTTTTACAATTAATAAAAAAATGGACATCAGTACAAACCGCAATCATTTTAATATATATTATAAATTGTAGCATTGAAGGTACAACTTTAGAATTGTACACAATGGACATAAGTATGTAAATGTAGTCCTAATTATGAACAAGCTTGGAGAACTTTACTTAGAAGGAAAATTGAGATAAATAAGTGTGGTCTTCATTAACCTAACGTTGTGTACAATAATTTAAGCTAACATTCGATTACAATTACAATTTTTGTAAAATAATTTTTGTTGACAAAGAAGTTGGTAGGAATGTTTCGTCTGTTGGTAAGCGCTATAACCACCCATGAATATTTGCAGAAGCTTTTCGTTTTTGCAAATCGATTGTTTGCTTCACAAGAAAAGAGATAAAGATTGTTGAGGGAAATAAAGAGTAGGAAGGCATTTCCTTTATTTCCTAAAGAAAGGGAACAATTTTCGTACAAAAATTTCATACAAAATGGGACTTGTTGACTAGCCCTCCAACAAGTCTTACTCTAATTAATATGTCGCAGCCAACTAGCTTTATTAGGCGTTTAATTAAAAGCATAGACTACATATACGTCGTCGTTCAATTAGTGTCCTGAACGAACCCACTTTATGAATCTACCGTAGATAACACAATATTATAATATACTTACATTTCTGCGAGTCCGTCTTATGCGGCGACTTCTTGTCTCGCACCATGGCTGCGGAGGCGGGGTGCGGGCGGGGCTGACAGGAGGGGAGCCTGCGCGGGCGCGCGCTGTACTATCGGCCGCGGCGACCGCCCGTGCTCATCGCCACTGTGTTCTCATGGTTGTGCCAAATACCTGAAGAGGGAATTCTCTTTAAATTATCGACATAAAGAATGATTCCATGTTAATTATCTAAATAAGTTCACGCTTGTTGAGAAGCTATGTCCATCTTTAACGTATGCATGTAGTTCCCGCCTAGCATATCGAAATCTCCTTCTATTAATAAATAAATATATAAAAAATTAATTTTATTTTATTCTTATTCTTTCTTATAATTAATATCATTGATAGGTTAGAACAATAAAATATGTAAACGATAGCTCCACCCTAAAAAGAATAGATTAATCTTTTATTTTATTTTAATATATTTCTTTCCTCTAACCGCAAAATTTTCGATTAAGTCTTATTCATTTCAGTGTGGCAGTTTCCAAAGGAACAATTTTGCACAAAAAGTTGATCATAAATTGTCATAAAAAGCAAACAACCCCTATCATATCAAAATGCATGTCAATAATACAAACTGAAGCATACTAGCATCAAATCAATAATCAATTTATTAGTTCGACACAACTATTATAAACTCGAGACAACCTCGCCTAAGCCTTGGCTTGTTAATCAAAGTTGGCTTCAAACATTAGCTAACACATTGTTGCCAATTTGAGCAAGACTGTTAAAACATCAATTTGTTTCCGAAGTAATCGTGATATTCTGGGAATAATAAAGTTGCTATTGTATCTAACAATTTTTCTGTCATTTTTTTCACTTATGCTTGTTGATTCAACTAAACTTTCTATAATTAAACTATTGAATGTATTCTAGCAAGGTTTGTGGAAATCATGAGAATTATACAAATGTACATAATATTATTAAAACGATGAATAGAGTAGCTATCTAACCTACTTTCTAAGTGACTAGCTAATATATCCGCACCGCGCTATTTGTTTTAAAAGAATAACGAATGTGATGAAGACCCTTACTTCGATTAATTAAAGAGTAGTTTAACCATACCTTGGGGCCTAATATAACCTGTCTTCTCTGTCTAGTCCTATAACCTGTCTTTCATTTAACCCTTTGCAAAACCTGTCGGTTTTGATATATTAAGTTTCTTACATTTTAAATCTACAAAATAGTAAAAAACAATGTATGTCTTTTCTATAGAAAATATTACTGTATATCTATAACTATGCAAACAACAAAATAGGTACTATGTAAGCTATATTTTTACCTCTTAAATTCAAAGCGACCTTTTATAAAAACGTACAAGGCCATTAGTTAAGGCTTAGTACTAACTAATGTTTTTTACTAACAAAGGATAGTTGTTTTGTACCACGAGCATTACAACAACCGTTTATTCTGTTAAATGAACGGTTGAGTCGAAATATTCTTTTTTGAAATTAATTTTTGCATATCATACGTTAACATTCAAAATCAATGAGACCTAAATATCACATAAAGGCTGCCTCACCGAGAGCTGTGAGGTTCATTCGAACGAGAGGATTCATTAGCGTTCCGGAAAAACGATCAAAGCAATTTAGAACCCATTTCGTAATACGATGTATCTGCTACAAACGTCTACCTAATAGCCGGCGGCTCTCAAATTAAGGTAGACAAAGTGGCATTTGTAACGGCGCTTTATAAAACGCCAATGATTATTTTCTGTATCGTATTATTAGTGTGTAATGGTTGTCTTCCTTTAACTCATTGCATTAAGATTTGGTATCTAAGGCAGTAATTTTGCATGGATTGAAAAATATTGTACATTGTCTCATATCTGTAATTGAACCATACAGTTCAATGTTACTGTGCATATGCACACGATAATTATATTTATCAGTGTTGACTGCGTAGGTATCCTTACTTCCTACTATATACAAGGTTTTATAAACACGAGTTCGATAATATGTCTGTATACGAGTAGATAGGAGAAAATCTATCTCAGAGCCAGTTACACTTTCAAGGTTAAACTACAACGTCATTTTTGTGTTTTTTGAAACGTGATTAAGGTTCCGTGATGATTTAAATTTTTACACGGTACAACTTTCCAATAACTGTTTGCTTTAACAAGGGTTTGATATTAAATGTTATTAAAGACTAGCTCGCAGTAGCCATTAAAAATAAATAATACTCTAACGAGTCGGGTTTGGTTCTACGTTGTTTGACATCTTCGTGAGTGCCGTTGTAGGTTACTTTTTTTGTCAAATTAGTGCAGCATTGGTTCTTAATTACATTGTTATTAAGAAAGTCATCGAACATATCTTTAATTATTATAATTTATTGTAGGTTTAAAAAAATATATGCTATTTTAAACACACATAAATTTTATTTGTTCCAATCCCTTTCATATTCATTTGACCGCCTTTAAATTCTTCAAATTTGGAAACGAATTAATCATACTAAGACTTTCTGTTCCTCTTTGTTTTTTTCGGGTTTTTTGTAATATCCAGACTTTGTTTTGTAACTTATTCCACAGGTACCGATTATCTAAGTAGGTACAGTTAATTAATTTCCGATCCTATTTTTTAAGAACTCAAAAATATATATATGTATTTTAAGTCCACGAAGTTAAGCGGTACATATATTTTTTAATGTTTAAAGTTTTCGGTTCAAAACTAAATTAAACACTTAGTGCATATGTGAATACGATGACATTTATTGGAGCGTCTAACGTACCGAAAAGGAGTAACGTGTTGTGGAGTTACAAAGGAGAGTGCCAGGTTAGTATTAGAGCGGGCCGATCCCTCCCAGTCATTATTTGTAAGCTAGCAGACTTAAGTGTGGAACATCCATCAGTGTTATCTTATCTCGACGGCCCCAGGCACTGCTATAATGCATTGTTTATATTGTATTAAATGCTATTGAGATATAAAACAAACTAGACGAATTGTAATGATCGTTTTTTCATGATCGTTTTCATTATAATGAAATCTCAATGCAATAAGTTAATGGTAATTTGGAATGATGTGGTAATGTCAAAAACATGATGTTTGTCGTTTGACTTTAAGTACTCTTTTGAATATTTCTTGAGAAATATCCGTATGTAATCCGTAATACTAAGATATGAGAATAGCAAGACTATTTCTATAAAAGATAAGTCTAAATTGATTTGCATATTAACACTTGTACGTGCTAGAACTGGAACGTTACATCGGTTACATCGGTTACATCTAAGACGTTTAAAACTCGCTTGCAGAAAACAATAAAATAAATTATAGACTAATGTACCCGGAGCTCAGTAAGAAGCCTTTAAACTTATAGTTATTTTAACCCACTTCTTGGCGTTTTGAACGTCTTACTCGGAGCTGGCTTACCTAAATTTTTGGCTCAACTACAATATCGATTACACTATTTTATCAAACAACGTTGAAATAACTACTGATACTATTATGGAAATAAAAGACAACATTCAAAAAACAATAATAAGACTTTTAATTGGCTTAAACAAAGCTACCCACAGCTTTCGATCCATCGCATAATACAAGGTATTGACTTCATACATAATATGTAATTAAGTCCCGTAATTGATTGACGTCATTCAGAACTATGCCTCTTTAAAGGGAAATTAATTATTTTGCTGCATGTAATATAAAGTGATGTCATAAAATATTTAAATAAAAGAATTGTGTTTGCAATATTATTCAGATAAGAGCGAGTTTTAATTCAGAGGGATTTTATACGTACCAAATAGTTGCTAACAGAACTATCTGTTAGACTTAAGAAGGAATAATTAAAGGGAAATGATACACAGCTTATCATAAATTTAGCTTATCATAAAGCAAATAATTGTTGTTTTCTTAAATATAATCTCTATATTTACCATATTACTAACAATAAAAAACGAACACAACATTTTAAGATTCATATGTGTTCTGCAAAGAATTAATTGTCTCGATCATTTCTGATAAACGGGGATTGTCGATTATTTTATGAACCGACTTTAAAAAAGGAGATGTTTCATTATTCGATGTACAACACATACAAATTAGATGTATCGCGTTGGGGCAAAAAATATCGTTTCGGTAAATAATACGAGATGCAAACTCATATTTGATTAGTTCGTTGGAAAACATCAACAAATATAGTGTCTGTTACATTTCGAGTTTTTTAACTTTTATTTTGATCATGGCATTTGTCTTTGTAAATCACAAGCCAATACTGCTGCGTTTTGCCATACAACATTTAATTCTTTAAACAAAGTTGCGTGGTTAGAATTAAAAACTCCGCCACTTAACAAGTGAAAAGTTTTGCCAAATTTAATTCATAAAAATTCGACTGTCACGATTCGCTGGTCAGAGTTTATCTGTAAATATGAAAAATGTATCCGCCACATATGCAAAATATTATGCAATATTAAACAAGTAAAATCTTTGTGTAATAATAATACTAGCGAGAATATAATACTGTAATATTTAATTCGTCACATCTCATTTCAGGAGATCAAAACAGAAGTAATATCGAATTCGATAATAATACTGAGTTTTCAATAAAGCAGGTACATTGATTCCAAACAATTACATTCCCTATTATTACGACTACAGCAGATTCGTAATGAAAACACGACAGACAGAATTATGTTAATTTCACATGATTAATATTAATTAATATTTGTTGTTACCGGAGCGCCAGCGTTTCCAAAACTATTAAATAATTAGCAGGTTTGTTTTCATTTATCAATTATAATCTCATTGACAATTATAATGTACCGGCTGAACTAACTCCTTTCCCGCCTGTGATTTCAATTTTAAAATTAATTTTCCTATTGCAGGCACGTAAGCCAGATGAAGCCAAGGTTTATAAATGTTACGCTCGAGTAGAAACGGTCGCTCACGTACTAGAAATTTCTCCGGGGTATCCAACTATCAGCCGTGAGAACGTCTCTATACATTAAAAGGGAAAAATTCAATTACCAACGTCTAACACCTTTAATAATTAATACGTCACGCGTAAAGGCCGATCGTTCGACTTCGATCGTTGAGCGACAAATTAGCTAAAAAAATGCATGTATAATTTTCGTTTTAGTTTCAACTAAAACAAACTCATTAGTCGAGTGGTAAAAATCTACCATCATGGCTGTTATAATATAAAAATTTTATGAACATTCAATAAATTCCTTTATGTTAAAGTAACATCAACCTTTTATATGAAATTAAATCAAAAAAATCTGATTAAGATTTTGTAGTTACCGAATTTGCACGAAAAATAAAGTAGTAGTGAGATAAGAGTATATAATGCATCTCAGCTCCTTGGGCAATACAGTTGATTGTTAATCACTCCAATACTAACTTCGCATAAAATGCTGTCAGTGTTTAACGCATACTAGGCTATGATGGAAAATTAATAGGTATTTTAATTGTAGGATAAATACCATTGAAAAAAGTAGATAACATTACACATATAAACAAATAAGGTACTATTTACTATCTATACAAATTCGGAATGTAGGGAGTCATTGAGTGATCATTTAAAGGCTAGTTTTGTCATAATTATTTGTAGTTACATTCGATTTATATGCAAGAACTATATCATATCTGTTAGTGATACATATGATTATTACTCGTGGTAAAGATTACCTTAGAGTGCTTAACTTTACGAAAAATATTCAAAACTGTTTGATGGGTTCCTGCAGTGTTCCTGCACTGGAGACACATCATAAATGGGCTGATGATGATGATGATGAAGTACAGTTGGGTAAAATAGAGCTTAAAACGTCAGCCCACTTAAAAAATAAAGCTTTCGTGTTGTTTTAAATGTAATTTGGGAATTAATTAAGGATCATCATCATCAGCCCATATATGTTCCCACTGCTGGGACACAGGCCTCCTATGAGGGTTCAGGCCATAATCCACC
>NC_052107.1:6059160-6087413 GCF_012273895.1 Zerene cesonia
ACAGATTCGAAATTCAAATGTAATATTTTTTTATAATTAAGTGTAACAGTATTTATGGCCAGACTAAGTATATTGTTCAGACTTGCTGGCAGTCTAATAAAAACAAATTATGGCCTTACGAGTCTAGAGCCTTTGAAATATACAGCACTATCTTTATATGACTATACAACGATACGGTTGCCCGGTAGCCATGGGACGAAGCTCGAATTCGAAATATTTCCCTGATTGCTTGCTAGCACATGCACTTGGCTAGACAACATGCTTTTAGAAAATTGTCTAGAAGAGAAACAAAAAAATACGTTTTTCGTTTATCTTATTGCAAGAAAAACTTATATAAATACAATATAATTAAGTGAGAATATCTCAGTCTCAACAAATGATCTGATTCTAGCATAAGGTAACAAACGAGATGATATAATGCTATATCACTCGCAATGGTATTTTGCTATTGTATCAATATCATATTATTATAGTATATGATATTGATAAAATAGGCAAATGCTTATTGGCGTTTATACAATATAATATCAGGACATAAAGAATACAGTTTGATATATTTGCTGGTATATATTGCTTAGGGAAGTATTTGAACATGATACATGTATACTGTGACAAGGATCGAGGTTTGAGTGATAGTGTAGGTATCTCTACGACCACCGCTTGTGGATTTCCCTGAATAATAAATACTCCTGCCATGTTTCATACCGCGCCATTAGTTAGCGTATATATTTGAATCGTTTTCACTGCATCTGTATTTAAAATTTTGTGTTGTAAACATTCTATTTTAAAAATTAAATTATATATTTCTTCAAACGTTTTCTTGCATCGCATTGTTACATTAATATATTAAATTATATGTATCATTTTATACTTATTGAAATACCACTTCTAAAAATTAGATACCCCAACATCATCAGTGTTTCGGGTGTTCATGCTCTGCTATAATAAAAGAGGAAACAAAATGCATATTCATATTACAGTAATATTATTAATACGTTTAAATTATAACTGATAATATCCAGACAGGATGCTTTTATAAAAAATTAAATATAATTAGAATGAATATGTAGTAAATAATTGAATGATAATTTGAAACAATCCAACAATTATTATGTCGGAAATAATTAACTTGTTCATGTATAAAACACATCGGTAGCAAAATTGGTATGGCGGTCTCATCGCTTATTACAACCGCCTTTTCCACAATAAGACTAAATAGCTAATAAATAATTTACCGGCATCTCGGGGGTGTCGAGACGAAGTTGAGTGCCTGGGGCTGACTTGAGAAATTTAATTTAGAAGGAGCCCTCCGTTGACACGAACTGATTACATGCTCAGATTATTTAATAGATCTCAGCCTATTACGACCGTTTGGAATTTCGATAACGTCCGAAATATTGTGATTTTGTCAGTTATAGGCTATCTAATATATACTAGAAATAAAACAATGTAAATACTATATTAAAAAAAGAAAGCTATCCTAAAAAGAGCGCAATTGTATTTGTATTTAGTGTTAATTTTTTCTACATATCATGTTTCACATTAACGGGTATATCGATTATGAGAACTTTTAGAGGCACGGTAAAACGAGCAACTTTATACTGAATTTCCCAAAATGACTCCGAATTTAACTTAAAAGTAATAGGTAGTGGAAAAAGTTGGGTGCGAACAAAGGACTTGCTAGTTCTTTAACAACTGTAATAATACGGTTGTAAATTAAAATACGGCCTGGAAATTTAATACTTTATGGTTTTTATTTTTTAAATGGAACATTATCAAAGACTCTTACGTCAATTTTAGAAGGTTGAGTTTAAAAAGCAAATTAACTACAATAGAGATTTGCAAAATTATGTCACATTACCGGTGTCTGCGCTTATGATCACGCGAACATAGAACATAGAAAAAATTAACTTCTGCAAAATAAATTATAGCCTCTACCTTGCCGAGGACTATATAACAAAAAAAAAGAATCATACGACACTCAAAAAAAATGTATGAAGGCCGCGCATACTTTTTTATGCATGAATTTTATCAATAATTTCTTCAGGGCTGATATAAAATATTTAAGATAAGAATTTCATTAAGCTTCAGAGTCGGCTGCAAAGCCGGTGCTGGGTTGAGCAGTGGTGGCCTTCCAATTACGTAAAAAAAGCCTGATAATATCTACTACATATAGCTTATGTTACTGTGAATATTTATCTCTCTTATATATAACTCCAGAACGTACGAACTAATTTCCACGGTTTTGCATTCGTTGGAACGGTCTCGGGCTCCCTGAGGTTTATAGTAAAGAAAATTCAGGTAAAAATTACAACAGAAAAACGGGAAAATCATTTTTCACTTACAGCCACCTGGTGGCGAAACGGAGTTCGCCGGGTTTGCTAGTTAATTTTAATATTATCCGCGAGAATGCGTGCTGACAAAAATTATGATCAGTTACTAATGATATTACTTACTATTATATTAATAGGAATGGAAGTGTTTTTTTCGGTACAATTTAACTTTTCTTTATTCAAAACAAAGGACCAGAAAAGCAAAAGATAATAATAAAGAAGGCAAGACAGGCGTGAGCTATAGAGAAGTAAGTCGTGGCTGCTCTGCATACAATTTTCTTTGTGCCACGCATACTTCGTGTTGGTTCTAATTCAATTTGCGAGTTAATTAAACCAAAGCAATTGCTCACAATTAACCGTGACTTAGTCGGCAGATACCCATCGTTATAATGAAAGAATACTAGTAGGTATAGACATATGATGTAAGGGAATAAATTAACAATCATCCTATTAATATGTATTGTTGATATGAATATTTGAATATGGAGATGAATGTTCAATCACGCCAAATTTCCTCTAATGGATTTCGAGGAAATCCAGTTTGTTTTTACTATTTCGATAAAAATTAACTTTTAGCAGGCTAAAAGCAGACAATAAAATATTGAAGATATGTAATATTTTAGATAAAATTTCACTGTTTTCCCTTTATATAAAAATACATATTAAATCCATTATATTTTCGACCATATTGATACCTCGAATAGCTCGCTTCTCCAATATTTCTCCTTTTACCACTGAGAATAATGAAAATTAATTTTTCCTGCATTTCAATCTAACACTGAAGGGAAGGAATTAATTTTCACTAGCTCTGTCCATGTGGAACACGAAAGGCGGTGCTCGCGCGAGGAACAAAGGAAACAAACAGCTGCGATGGACTTCAGAGTACAATTACCGACGCGTTGATTGCACCTCACCAATCAAACCTCTGTTTGGTGGATGTGTGACTATGAGCTTCATAATGAAATTTCAATTGATATGCTATGTAACGAATTTAGATTAAATGTTTGGGTGAACCAGTGAGTAAACAATAGGATTACCGCCGTATTGCATGCCGTATTTGCATAAAATTTTATGTCAATTAATTTTCTAGACAATTCGCATTCCTAGGCATTTGTAATTCGGTAACATAGAAAGTCTTGAGCATCATGAATGGTTTTCATTAGAACTGAAAAACTTTTTTATCACAGTATTGACAAACAACATCTACCGTTTCTTATACCCACAATCTCACATCCTTCGCGTTCAATTTTCGTGACAAACTGTCTCGTTATTCTCCGAAACATACATAGCTCGAACCCATTTGAATTTAAAATAACAGAAGAGAAGAACCAACGACTTAAATCATAGCAAACATGTGCTGACCACGTCCATAACCCGAAGCAATTCTCTTCGTTATCCAGGACTACCTATATACATCTTAAACATAGACAAATTGAGAGATCTCTGTAGTACGTGACATGGAAACAAACGAATAGTGGGCAAACAAAAAAGCTCTTACTTGTAAACGTCCAATCACTGCCTCACCTTGCTTGATTAGTTGCGAAACAAGGGTAATTTAGTTTACAAAAGTATGCCTATGTAGTATAGGCTTGGGAAAATCGAAGGCCCTCCTTTCATAAGAGTTTATTTACACGATAAATCTAGTTTGCCTTTTTTGTCTTTACTTTAGGAAAAAAAATGCAGACGAAAACCTAACCATAAACAATCAGTTTCTACAAACATAATATGTTATAATAATTTTAAAACAATAGAAATTGATGTAGCTAAACGTAAAGACCTTGAACCGCTTATCTAAATCAGAATTTTTTTTTACCACTACTTTTAATAATCTATATACATAAATCTTTTAAAAGAACTTGGCTTTATTTAAATAGTTACTCCATATATTGATATTACGGTAGACCTCATCGTCTAAAAAAAACTACACGTATAATATTAAATTCAGAAGCAAAACCCTATCTTTTCCTTTCATATTATCATTAAATTAGCTGAACACACGCTAAGCTTTGAGATAATAAATTGGTCCTTCATAATATCTTTTAAATGAATCCTTGAGAAGATTTTACGAAGGGCTAAACCATCCCGCGCAGCGAGCGCTATGCGCCCATAGCCGGCCATTATAAATAAGTTGATGTAATAATAACTTTCGTCTTTATTACATGATAATGATACCATAAACTTATTTTATGCTTATTATATTATTCAATCAATATAATTGATATGAATTCAAAAATAATCAGAGAACAAAACACATTATTATTTAAAGACCTCAAAGCAACTAGGTACATACTTAGTATGAATCGATTCACAGGAATGAAATAAATATCTTATACATAAATAGGTTTTCTACACTTGCTACGGATATAAAATTATGGAGCTCTTGGTACTAGTTGAAATTTGCATGAGAAATACTTCTGTTACCACAAATGTACTATGTGTCTTAATTTCAGAAATAAACACCGATGTTTAATAAGAAAAATTTATATATGATTATCATTATTTCTGTAGGTTACGTAAACTCTTTTAAAAATGTGCACATTTTCGTCATCGTTTTAATATGATTTTAATATATATTCTATATGAATAAGAATCATTTGCCCACCACATTACACATACCAGTTATATTTGATTATCTACATGGGAGTCGAAAGATGTCACAAAAGTCGTTATGTGAATGTGTAGTCAACCCGCCGAAACGTACTCAGAAGAGCTTTTAGATCTTTCCTCAAACAAGCTACTGATATACACCACATGTACACACAGTCAATATTAAACTATAAATGGTAGAAGCAATTGTCAGACAGACATCTCGCCTGATTTTGAATAATTTGGGTTATTAATCACTGCATTCTTATAATTACCGATGTTAATTTTTTTGGTAAAGGCTTAAGTGTAGAAAAGACAGGCGAATGCACAGTTAAGTCCATTTTTTATGTTTAAGAAATGCTTGAAGTATTCAATAAAATCAACTATTTAAGATTCTTCCTACTAGTAATTTTGAACCAGTAGAGCTAAGTGATTTGGTGATTCAAAATTTTTAAGTTGAATAAATAAAAATTCTGTTATTTAAAGTTAATTTGACCGAGTTGATACGGTTTAATTAGGAATGTCGGTATTGAGCTAAAACCCAACTACAATAATAAACATTTATGCATTGTTTTATTCGGCAAGGAAATATTTTTTAGCTGATAGGTTTACATTGCCTGCCTATTGCAGATTTATATACCTACCTTCAATATACACCTACATGTAATAGAGGTCTATTTTTATTATGTATTACTATTATAATTAATAAAACACACATACACTATATATTTCCCATAGTAAAATAAATTTTAAATAAAATGCGTTATAAGTACCGATTAAAGTCTATAATTGAAACAATGTTATGAAGTTTACTTACCAATCATTCTCTCGCACAAAAGAAATACTTAAAGCACAGGTTACGCAATAATTCCAAATTTTATTTATGTTTAAGACAATAAATAGTTAGGCATTTAAAGAATAAGAAAAAAATAAAAACTTGGTTTATTAAACAAGAACAGTAAAGAACTTTGTGGAAGCCTATTTATAATATCATCATTCCCATAATTTTCAAGGCAAGTTTACGCGCTGAAAGTCCCGAAACGACTGAAAATCCAACCATATCCGGGGTGGCTTTCCGCTATTTCTCACGTTAGAAACCTCCCTTCCCAAAGGATGATTATGATCATACTAAAAATTTAAAATAGCGCCACCTACATACATTTAGATGTACTAATAAACATTTAAGCAAAGAACGCCATCTGTTGTTATTAGCTTGAACTAATTCACTTCAATTAAAAAAATTGATTAAACTAGTACCAGTAAAAAATAATAGATGGCATCGAAATAATTTAGCTCATTTAAAATCTGCAGGTACGTATCTATACCACAGACAACAATATGTATAGTATTATGATAATACTATTATACTAGTTCCATACTTAACCTATAGTCTATACTTATAATATACAGCTGAAGAGTTTGTTTGCTTGAACGCATTATTCTTAGTAACTTCCGGACCGATATCAAAAACTCGTGTACGTTATCTTGTAAAGTTACACGGACGACGTTGCGGGGGACCGCTAGTTGTATTATAAAAGATTAAACATTAACGGTGATACGTATACATCTCAGTGAATGCTACTGTGTTTCGTGCGATAAGTGTGGGAGCAGAGGCACTGCAAATGTTTATGAGCGATGCTAATGCTTACCATCAGACGAACCACCAACTTTGTTGCCCGGTCTAACATAAAAAATTAATACCAATATATAACATTTTAAGAGTAATACCTACCATAGGTTACTTGCTAAATTATGTAAATATAAGTTTAATCGTAATGTCGTAAGTTAAATGGTAGGTGATATTATCATAGAGTGATATTTACCAAATATGTACTCATTACCGTGGAACTATTTGGTGTGCAATGTTATAAACTCTATGACTTGTCCACATACGAGTACACGTTTACCTTCTGACCCTCTTCCAATTATTATTGATTTCATATTAGATACTGAGCATACTATTAAAATTACAATTAGAGTGAGTTTATGACCATTTCACTGGATCTCAAAAAAAGTCATAATGATAAATATTAACAGTATAAGATACTTTATATTGCATTCAAAGATGTCTTTGTTTCTTTGTATTTGAAACATACCTATATTTCGACTTTAAAATATTTGATATTAATTAGTATATGTAATTGGAATTTCAGGGACACTGAACAGCATGTGGTTAATAACTCAAAATAATAGGTTGAAAAGGTCACATGTGTTATAGTGCCCATATCACATTATGTCATTAATTAAACGCAAGAATAATGAAAATTGGTTTATAAATAACAGCATAGTTTCGTATGATTATTAAAATATTTTTAAATTGATGTTAATTTAAAAATTTGCGAATAAATGTCTGTAATGAAGCACATGTTGAAGGGCTGACTTTTTACTAAAAAGATCAACGTTTTTATATAAAGACCATTGTATATTAAAATTAATAAAAGAAAAGCGATAAAAAGCAATGAATATCTTTTATAAGCCCACCACTAATCAAAAATTACTTCTATTTTCGTTTTATCGACTTATAAATTACTAGAACACATTCACTAAGTGTTCCAAACAAGAAATTGTCGAGAATCAATGTGATATTTTTTGTGCAGTTCCTATATAGGTATGTATGTATGTGTGTGTTCCTATGTAGGTGGTATACAAAATATAATTCCTTCGTAGTAAGAATGTCTGTTTGTTGTGGCAAAACGAAACGAAATCTCTAACAAAAAAAGCAATATTTTCGAAGCACACAATTCACAGGTTATCTCGGTAAATTATTTTAACGCTTCTGAACCCAGGGAAATGGACACCTGTACTCCGTTAATATCCCTTAACGTGCAATTAAGAATTATCTAAGATAGTTATACACAGGTATTCCGTACTGTATGTGTACTTATGTCTACACAGTAACCTAAATCACAGATAACATAATGCTATTCTAGCCTAAATATAAAGTACCTACTATGAGTAACATAAGAGAAAAAATATAAGGAAAACTTACTGATCTTAATATCAGCGTCTAGCTCAGGCCTAACCTATTTATATTAAGAACTTGGAACCTGGAATAACATATAGGCAACTTTTTATCCCGATATTCCTACGGGATACGAACTTACGCGGGTAAAACCGCGGTGCGCAGCAGTTATTCCAGTTGTCTAGCTGTCTACGTAACAAATTTCATTGCAATCGGTTTAGTAGTTCTTGCGTGAAAGAGCAACAAACACACACTCATCCTTACAAAGTTTCGCATTTATAATATTAGTAGGATTAGTCTTGTTACCATTAATTAATCTGTGGTCACACAATTACAATAGTTTTTTATTAGTCTGAGTCTGTGAAATAGACTAGTTTTCAGTCTTATAACCCAACAGGTTAATCAGGATCTTAACTTAGATTAATTACTTTTGTGCATATCTTCTATCTTAAACATTATTAAGCTGTTGAGATTTAGGATATGAGAACGGAAGTCATCGATTCAACTTTTGGGGAATCGGATTTTAGATATAAAATTGTAATAAAACTCAAAACATTCTTATAAATGATCTATTACAACCTAAGTTTTCAATTCGAACCTGCAGTTCCTAAGATTACTGTGTTCAACCAAACAAAAAAAAAACGTATTTCAACAAATGGTAGTAAAAAAACTGTAGCATACTATATTTATAATAACACTAGCCGCTCGTCCCTGTTCCGCCCTTTGTCAAATAAAAAAAAATTGCCTATGACACTCACAGATAAAATGGCTTTATATTGGTTTAAAAATCGGTTCATTAGATCCTGAGACCATCATCACCATGAAGCATCTTACATATTATTAAACTTAACCTCTATGAAACTTATTACTTAAGTTATCTATGATATTATTTTACTAGCTGTCTTCACCTTCTAAATTGATTTTTCAATTTATCTGCGCATGTAGATAACATCACCACTGCTTAAAACGGCGAAGGAAAACATCGTGAGGAAACCGGCATGTCCGAGAATCAAAAGTTCTACGACATGTGACATCTGCCAACCCGTACGTGGTCAGCGTGGTGGATTATGGCCTGAACCCTCATAGGAGGCCTGTGTCCCAGTAGTGGGAACATATATGGACGGATGATAACTTCACTCTCCGGTTCGCGGTTTCATCTTCGTCTTTTTCTTTCATCAATTATTTCTTTTTAAATCCCAATGTTTCGATGGGATAATTAGATTAAAGTTGCCTTAGTTATTCCTTATTACATCGACTATTTGAAAAGGAAAGCCTCATCAAAGTCAGCACTTCCAAAGATTAGCCTGAACAAACAGACAGACCGCCATAGAAAAATTTGTACAATAATGTTTTTAGTACCTGTACTGTGTACGGTACATGTGAACACGTTATTAAAACATAGAATTAAAAGTACAACAGATGTAGTAATCCAACTCTAATATTTTTTTTATGTTACAATCGGCAATGGAGCTGGTGGGACGCCTGATGGTAAGCGCTACCACCGCCCATAGACATTTGGAGAGGCATAAGGCCCATTGCAGACCTTACGCCTCTACAAATGGATAGCCGACTTTTTGGGAAGGGATTAAGAAAGGATTGGCGATAGGAATAAAGGATAGGACTGGGAAGGGTAAGGAAAAGGACATGGGCCTCCGGCTCCCCCACTCACCGAACGAAACACAGAAGAATGCTATTTCACGCCGGTCTTCTGTGGGGATGTGGTACTTCCCCGGTGCGAGCTGGCCCAATTCGTGCCGAAGCGTGCTCGACTACCACATATAATAGCGGCGGTTATAAACATCTCGGTAAAACGTAAAACACTGAATAAGATCTCAATAAGTTATTATTGAATTTTAACCATGTTTTAACATTATGCTCATCGCTTATAAACTTTTTATCAATTGTTAAACTATTCACAGCTCTGATTTGTACTTCTTCCTAACATTTATTTATTTATTTATTTAAACACTATTGTGCTGCCAACAAAATACAAAAACAAAACATATACTAAAAAAAAAAGGGAGATACAGCACAGAAGGCGGCCTTATCACCTATAAGTGATCTCTACCAGGCAACCAACTTAAATATAGATAGCAACATAATTTAAAAGGAGGTAGGTAAAGTAGGTAAAGCAAACATCCTGATCCATGGCTAATTATTCATATCATGACTCATTTCTAAATGCTAATGAATAAAATAATGAATAAAATTTTGTCCTTAATTGGCCAAAAAATATGAAATAATATTATATTACATTATTACATAATATTATATGCAGTTTGTTTGTGGTTTATGTTACATCAATGAGCTTGTCATTATTTCTCTATTCCTGTATTGACGTAAACAGTAACGTAAGTGATTAGCGAGTACCTACGTACTTAGATGAAATGTAATCACGCTTTAGAGCAATTGAATATAACATATATTTTTAAATATAGACGACCTCATTTTATCCAAGGTGTAGCTACATACCTTTTTTTTAAGAAAAAAACATGACATAACAAAAAATATAATAAATCAAGCATACCATAACACGCTGTATACTATTATATTATCTGTGGCAACACAATCTAATATTACCGTGCCATAAAACACAAAGATTTGTCCAGCGTGCATAAATGTTATAAATGCTTAATATATACCGGTTTATGTTGTGCTTTAGAAATATTTATTAAAAATTATTTTTTAGTAGAGTTGGTGAGTAGTCCACCGAAGAAGATATAAGTATTATGTCGTGATAGTTAAGTACTTTAATTGTACCAAGAGCTTAAATTATATACCTACATATAAATAGATTTATTTTCAATTATACCATGTTATAGGTGTGTTTTATCATTACACGGCATAAATTCATTAAAAACATCTTGATACACTATACTTAACAATAACTGTTTTCTATAAAAATGATCATCGGCGTCCACGGGGGAACCTACCACTGCAGATTTTAGTGGGACTAACTTACAACAAAGAATCACGTTAATCGGTTGAAAACTTACGGAGTTATCGAGTATCAAAATAACAAAAAACAGTCGAATTGAGAACGTCATCCATTCTTAGGAACGTCGGTTAAAAAGTTTTTTAAAGTATGTAGTGGGTATCAAGACAATTACAATATTAATTTAATAAAATAAAATGTTTACATTTTCTATAAAAAAAGACAAAAAAAATTAATGATATATAACAGTGGTCAAAAGTCACAATTCAGCCCATTGATGAACTGCGAACAGCGAATGTGAAGTAGGAATCAGCCGCACGATGTCACTAGGCACTACTCTATCAGCGCCCAAAGCCCACCGCGCCCCCCGCGCCTCACGTCACACGCGGCCAGCGCGGCGCCCGCGAACGGAATTCGCATGGCCCGCCGCGCCTGCCGCCTCGCTTCGCGATTTGCTTCAGTGTACGTGCGACCGCTCGCGCTTGTCGACGGTTTGTTGTGCTACGCGCACTCACTTATTACGCAGTAGCAAGTAACGACAGCCGCGTGGACTCCTACAACCGAAACTCAGAACTGCGTGCTTATTTCTTTTCTTGCTTTCTACGACAAGTTACCGTTTGGTGTTGACCAGTGATAACTGTTATCAGTGCGGAAAAGTTTCTTAGTGTTTTTCCATAACTTTTTAGAACACAATAATGTGTGTAGTGCTGATCGGGACTAAATTTCTATGATTATAAAATACCGGTAACGTGATCGCTAGCCACGTTACAAGGTTATCGCGCCTCTAACTTGCCTGTGATGAATTGGAAAATCGGCGCGTAGTCGCTCACGTGGTATGCGCCCCGCCCCCGCCTCGTTCCGCACTTATATTTAGCAAAAATCGCCTTTGGAGACCGGTCCGAGTCCGACGCGCTCGTCGAACGTCTCTGTTTATTAACGTAGTGAGACGCCACATGTTATTGGCTTCGTATAACAGCGATAAGGAGTTAGATAACCTCTTCAGCTCTTTCGTTTCGAATCGGACCAAGTCCTGGAACTAGTGAGAATGGAGAATCTCAATGAGAACGTAGTGTGATGGTAACAGCCGTAGCAAACGAGCGCTACTGAGCGCACACTACGATAAAATCGCCAAAAAATTCCACTGATAAAAGATTGAAAGTTCAAGATGTCTCTACCGGGTGGCGGCAGTTACCATAGCCCATGGTCTTCACAAACGGCTCTCTCGGAATTGGAGGGAGCTATGGGGGAATTAGAGCCCCTAGGTGAACTAGCAGAAGTTGGTTTCGAACCACAAACTCGAGCGCGCTCGAACACGTGGCCTCTTCCTAGGCCAGAAAATTATGTTGACCCAGTCGAAGACGGTGGCTCCAAAAAGAATTCTAATCAGAATCTTACTGGTAAATAAATATCATGGTTATATAAATGTAGAAAACAATTACTCCGCAAAATTCATACATGATACCTACAAATGGTATCTACATTTTAATTCGTAGGTATGTCAAGGTCGCTGAATGAATTATGTTATGGCTGAAACTGACTACCTAATTATTTATTTTCAAAAACTCAAAATCGTCCATATCAAGTATTACAAATGCGTATTTGATTTTTAAGTCTGTCATATCAAATATGAATGTATAAATCTAACTACGTACAATAATTAATTGCCTATTAAATAGTTTATACTAAGTACAATATCGTCTCGCTTGTAGGTTACACACGTAATAAAGTAAAACTGTACCTACACACATGTCATATTGTTTACATAATAATCCCATAACGACGTAGATATGCACTTGTTTAATGACCTAGCTTATTAAAGTTTACCAAACCTTATTAATACAAAGATATTATTTTGGAACTATTATAATGAAATGTTATTATATACTTTACTAATAGAAGAATGCACGAAATTATTAATGTACTTGCTACCAACCAAATATACTAAAATTTAACTAAAAATAATCATTGCAATAAATTAAAACTCAGAATAGATCAGTTACTTATTCAATTAAACTTCTTCCAAAAGCAATTTAAATCGTCATAATATAGTTTTGTCATTTACCACCGGTTCTAAAATCAGTTTCAACAGTGAAGAGTCAGCTAGAAATTCTGTAGTTGCTCTTTTAAAAATCATGTCAATTTTAAATATGTAATATATTTATATATATCATAATAACGGTACAAAGAACTGTCCTATGGTTCTTACGTGACAACTTTCTATGGTTTTTACCTTCCATGTATTCATTAATGCTGTAGTAATTTCTCTGAAAATGTATTAGGCATTTTTAATGCCGGCTGAAATTTAGCATTCATAACTAATAATAAGTAATTCTATCGTAAAAGAGTAAACCTTGACCCATAAATGAACTTTCTACTTTAGTAAGCGCAATACAGGGATTTGAATTTATTTCTATTATTTTCTATTATTGTGTACATGTAAATTGCCATGAAATATATACTGAGACGGTTCTTACTGTAGCGTATATGATATATATTATACCTGAACTTTAAAGGTATCTCTTAGTGAGTCTCGGGCACGTAAATTATTTATAGAACGTATGACACTTTTTTTGTATGTTTCAAGACCTGCAGCCCTGCCCCATAATAGAATTCCATCGGACAAGATGCTATGGAAGCAGCTAAAATAAACCAACCAATCTTATTGTATCTACAACAGTGATATACCCAATTTCCGAACTGCTTAAGCAGCTGACTGATTTAAGTCCAAAATCACAAGTTTTTGCGTATATTCAATGGCCGTTCCTCGTTCTTTTTTTATCAATGTTTTAGTTTTTCATTATGCCAATAAATCAATTGCGTTTGTGCGATGTATCTACTCATCCCTCGTGTGTCATGGCCCATCAAAAACTGTAAAGGTAGTTGCTAATTGCTTTTATGTATTGTACCTTCAAATCGATATGTACATAAAGACAATTATGATAAAGTGTTCAGTTATATATAACACTAGCTGCACGCCCCGGCTCCGCCCGGGTAGTCATTTATCGTAATTGAAATAATATATATATGTAATATAATATATATATGAATAATATATATATGGTATGTTTGGTACATTCCTACTAAAATACTTATAACACGTCTTAAAACGTAGATAAACCTTTGCACCCTATGCAATGTAAATCAATCTACGAAATTTGCTTCAAATCCACACCAGTATTTTAACGCTTAAGTGAACAATAACGTTACACGGAATCACACTGTACACAAGAATATAAATAATTTCCCTTTGCACCGTTGTTTTGTGCAATTACTATATAAAAATAAGTCGGGATTTCCTTCCTGACGCTATAACTCGAGAACGCACGGACCGATTTCCACGGTTTTGCATTCGTTGGAAAGGTCTCGGGCTCCGTGAGGTTTATAGCAAAGAAAATTCAGGAAAAATTTTAACAGAAAAGCGGGAAAATCATTTTTCACACACAGCCATCTGGTGGCGAAACGGAGTTCGCCGGGTTTGCTAGTTGTATTATAAAAATTAGAATACATTTCAAATTCGTGGCCCAAAGAACAACATATTTTACACAGTATGTTCGATATCCATTTTCCACGTTGTGCCAGTAAGATCAACAAACTGGCCAACAAACAAATAATCTAAAAAATCTAAAAATATCTAAATAAATGAAGGATTATATGAAATAGGTATGCATCAAACAAAACTAATGCTCGGTAAAAGTATTTTAACATACTTGTATTATAGCCGATGTTACAAAATTTGTTAAACAGAAATGCTATATAAAGAATATTTATTGATAAATTAATTTCTAATTACTTAAATAGGTATAACTTCCATTGCTAAGGTTAGGTAATAGGTAATAACTAGGCATATTATAATATATTTATAATTACGTAATAACTTAGAAGTAAGGCGCGCGTTCGAATCCCGCGTCATGATCGATTATGTGTTTCTATTCTTTAAAATTTACGGATAAATTCGTATTTTTTTTTAAATTTGAACTTAATATTAAAAGCTGGATAGGTACTTGAATAGTTGATTTAATTTTGTTAAACCATTCAGTATAGTTCAACAAATTGAAAGACCAGAAAGTACACTTTTTTTAAATATGAGTAGTAAAACTAATTTTCTCATTTATTCCTATTAATAACTTGATACACAGAAGTAATGAGAAAATTATTCAAACTTACGGTGTTAAAGTAATACACTCTTACTCGAAAACAAGCGTTACGCCTCATTTACAAGTAATAAAGATTAAATTGTAAAACCCCCTACCTCATTTTGTGGTGGCGGTCGTCTTAAACTAAAAATTTGTTATACTGTATGTAATATGTATATAGCCTTTTATTTTATACCCATAAAAATATATTAAATCTGCCAATTTGTGCCGGCAGCTGTCTTTGACACATTTTAATTAAACATAGCTAAGAGATCACTACAATTTCACCTTTTAAACAAAAAACAAAATCAAAATCGATTCATGCGTTCGGAAGGTACGATGCATACACACACAAAGAGAAACGCCAAAATATGAGATGTAACATAACATACCTAAATGAATGAAACTGTTTCAGGTGCGCCACCACTACCAATAGCAGCGAAGAAAAACTCCTCCCGGCGAAATGCTTGGGGTAACCTATCCTACGCTGATCTTATTACACAAGCCATCACGTCTGCACATGATAATAGACTTACATTGTCCCAGATTTATGAGTGGATGGTTCAGAATGTGCCATACTTTAAGGATAAAGGGGATAGTAACTCTTCAGCAGGTTGGAAGGTAAGTCTCTTTAATATTCTTTTTAGAATTGCCTACTTAAAGATAAATAAATAAAATTTTCGTTTGTTTGTCATAGTGTAAGGTCCAAAGAACACCGAAACTTCTGCACCGATCTCGATAATTCTTTCACTTTGACCAAGCTACATTATTCCTAGTTAAGACAATATACATATCTATCATAACATATAATCCATTAGTCAAATAGTTTAACGAAATATTATAATTAAAATTATGTTTACTAAAAAATATAATAATTAAAATGTATCCAGGTAAACATAATAATTTAAAATTACATGCAATAAAATTATTCTGGCAATGCACGTGCTGAAATATTATTTTTTAATTAATTAATTATTGACTCGATATTTCGATATCCAAGAACTATTTTATTTGTTCCTATAGGAATTTACACAAACTGTTCTGAGAATGCAAAAGATGTAGGTGTGACTTGGTTGTTGTTTCTCTGGGAATATAAATCTCGCCCAAATTATAATAAAGACGAAATTGAGTTATAGCATTGTGTCTCAGAAACACTACGCGTTTTGGTCGAACTGCGCAGTGGTTCGCGTTATCTGAATCCGAGCCGCGACACAACTGATATAAATGATAATAAAGACACTATTACCCATTTAATCCATGGAGCTATTCTCGACATGATCGCTCCGTTTATGTTACATAAGCGTTACGCGTGTATGTGCTGTGCAGCGTTCAAAACAAATTCTAAACATAATGTTATTTATTTATTTGTAGTGTTAAAAACTGCCGTTATGAGGACTGGCCTTAAATTCAAAGAATAAAATATACGAAGTGCGATTTTTATTAATGTGAATTTACTAAATTGTAACTAATACCGAGATTAACTTTGCTTCGAACTTGGTGACCTTCGTGAACGTATCCGTGGCATTGATTAATATTTACGCATACAATAATAGCCGTTCAAGCGCCGTGTGTCGTCGGTGCCAAATTGGCAGTTAAACCTCTTACAATACTGTTCATATTCCGCTGACGCTTGCCGTAATTGTGTGCCTGTTCGATTAACAACGTGTTAAAATCGTGTGTCATTCTCAAGCTACGGACGTCGGACGAGTTGACAAAATGCAAAAAATACAGCGAGAATTTTCCGAAATCTATTGAAAAATAGGAAAAAAACAAGGACTACTAGAATTCAGATACAGGTTGGGCCCAAAAAGATTAGTTAATTTTAATTAAGTTTATTTAATCTTGTTTTCGTTGCAAACGCAATGGCTATTATTATAAGACATGCAGGGCAATGGTTACCTAAGACTTATCATAGCAGAAAATAGATTCTAATCAATAGAGATCACAGGTTAAATGAACAATAGAAATGGTGTGCAATCAGTTAATTAGTAAAGAAAACTAATTTAAATATCTCTAGTTGCATTTAACCTAAGATGTATGATGAGTATGGTAAATGATGTTACAATATTCGTATTCGCAGTGTCGATGTCACGTTGGGCCCAGCTGAATAACAAATGAATGCTACCGTTATGAGGAACCGTTAGACACCTTCGCAAATTTCCACATATATCCTTTAACGCCGTTAAAAAATACTGTCTACGTATTTAATTTCAAAGATGATAATCACAGTAATAACATATTACCAACACGTACAATTAAAAACATCATATAAAATTATGTATACAAATCATAGAAACTCTAAATCCCGCTCCAGATAATTAACTTATAGGTATATGTTACCTACATTTGTGACAAATATCTCCGTGGCCAAGAATCTAAATAATAGGTTGAGTAAAATGTGTGTTGAAGCGCTCCAGGCCTCCTGCGACCTCACGCTTAGCTCGTCTTCCACATACTTCTGTTAGAATGTCATTTAAAACCATATCATAATCAGAGTACGCTAGCGACTTAACTCCTTCGTGTCAAGCTCTCTGCCCTACCATTCCATTAGGGTAAAGTAACCTGTGACGGATATGAATAAAGTTATAAGCTATACACCTTAAAACACAAATAAATGGCGAAATTATATTGGGAACTTTGAATAGAAATGTACCTGAGAAATTATGAAAGAATAGAAAAAATTTGATCACGAGGTGGGATTTTTACTATCAAATTTATAAATCTTATATCTTTAAACGAGCAATTCTTGTATATATATATATATATATATATATATATATATATAATTGGAATCTTGGAATCGGCTCCCACGATTTTCATGAAATTTAGTATATAGGGGGTTTCGGGGGCGATAAATCGCCCTAGCTAGGAATCTTTTTTAGAAAATGTCATATTCGTGTTTTATCGACTTAAACTTACTTTTTTAACAAATAGGAGGCGTTTGAGTAGTCCCAATTTATGATGACTCTTCCTGACATTTATTGGCGAATAATAATACTATAAATGCGAAAGTTTGTGAGGATGGATGCATATGTATGTGTGCGTCTGTTACTCTTTCACGCAAAAACTACTGAACCGATTGCAATGAAATTTGCTTCGTAGATAGCTGGACAACTGAAATAACACATAGGCACTTTTTATACCGATATTCCTACGGGATACGGACTTGCGCGGTTTCAACCGCGGGTCACAGCTAGTGAGGCACTAGCTGCGCCCCGCGGTTTCACCCGCGTAAGTCCGTATCCCGTAGGAATATCGGGATAAAAACTGTTATTCCAGTTATTCAGTTATTTACGTACAAAATTTAATTGCAGTCAAATCGGTTCAGCAGTTTTTGCGTGAAAGAGCAACAAACACACACAAATCCTTACGAACTTTCGCATTTATAACATTAAGTAGGATTTCAATGCCAAAAATTAAATAGAAATCTTTCTCCTTAATATATTGTATAAATATTTCTTTCATAATGTATATAATCAATTAAAATTGTTGATAGTTCTAGACTTATAGATTTGTACATGAATGAATCTTATTAAGAAACAAAAACCCAATGCAAACAAAGTCTAGACAAAAATATTAAATTTAACCCAAATAAACTACTGAGCCATTATAATTACTAATTATCCTTATAAAGGCATAATGCGTATTAATCAATCATTTGCCTGGTTTAACACAATGACACGAACTTATGTGCGTTTGCAAAACGTTTCAAATAATTTTGCATTGAGTCTGCTTTTTGGTAAATCATAAGGAAGTACAATAAAAATAATATATTTACCATGGTATTAAAATTAAAATATTTATTAAGCTTAAATTGTAATATGAGCTGGCGTCCGCGATAATGAGTCAACATACGGTCAATATATTGCATTATATTGATATTAATAAATTCAAACATTAGACATAATTGATCAGAGGAAAATTCCTACCGAGAACTTTCTTAACAACTAATTGAGGTTATTTTAATTTACACAGGTGCCATATTTCTAAGATAAGCAGTAAGCATTATTTGTATAGTGTTTTATGTGATAGATAATTTGTATGGATTCCCATTCATAGTTTCAGTCTGAGTGTGGTCTAGGTATTAAAGCATTTACCTACAATGTTATCCGGAATTTCCATTTACATATAATGTATACACAATATTTATGATATTTATTTATTCAAATGCACAATATTTTTAGTGCAGTAAGTTTTATTTAATAAGTATGATCATGTTATGTAATCTGCTAATATATTATAAGGTTGATGAGTTTGTTTATACACTAAACTCAGGAATTACTGCACCGATTTGGACGAAATTTGGTTAAGAAATAATAGTAATAAAAAAATTTAATACCGGAATACCCGCGGAAAGGAAGGAAAAATACCTTTTCCTTTCACTACGCGAGTTTAACCGAAATATATTCTTTATGTTTAATTACTTCATTAAGAATGCTGCTAACAAATTATTATATTATTTGCTCAGTAGTCGAAATTCGATCGTTACTATGCTAAACAATATACTCTTTGTTTGTGTGTGCCAATATATGGTAATTCAGCACTCCTCCTTATTTATTTATTAACAATTATACGAGGTACAAATTTTTATTCATTCATATAATATTTTTGATACATTATTATGTTACTATAATTGAACGTATATAAATATAAGAATAATATTGGTTTGCTCTTAACGAGTGTCTAATAATAATCAAATAGATAAAGGAAAATTTCATCTGCCCTCTCAATTTATTTGCCGATACTAGTGCATAAAAGAACAAGACAGACCTTTGCATGAGCGAGAAGAACACACTCAAAATAGAAAACATATTTTAATAATCAATCGCTATTTGTAGTTTCTGCTGTTTCTGTGTTTACCGTAGTGCTATTTATTATTTAATGGGGGCTATGATTAAAACAAAGTCAGAATTGCCATTTTTGTACTTTCTTCAACAGTCAAATACAATTCCTGCTAGCCTCTGAAGTACGAGGGTTAAAATCAAGCCACAAACGATAAACCAAGACTCATTGGATTGGTGAGGTGAACATGACATATTATCAGCTGTATTGATATGATAATTTAGACATTGACATATATTTGCTGGATGTGGCATTGTGGAAAATACCATTTAGCAATTTACTAACTTAATATTAATAGCAATTATGCTGAGCGATGTGTGAAGAACTTCACCCGGAGCTTATCTATGAATGTCATATCAGTTTCA
This sequence comes from Zerene cesonia, assembly GCF_012273895.1. Lineage (NCBI taxonomy): Eukaryota > Metazoa > Arthropoda > Insecta > Lepidoptera > Pieridae > Zerene > Zerene cesonia. Next base: position 6,079,317 of record NC_052107.1, read on the forward strand.
TTTAATATATTTGAAACTTGTTCAAAGCTTGTTCATTAGGATTCGTCTAGTTTAAACATCGAGTCGATTATTTAATCACAGACTGCAAACATGCATTACCACTTCGTTTTATTTTTAACCCCGGAAGAAAAACAACGGGGTTTTTTTTAAGTTTGACTTGGCTACGTGCTATATGTTACGTTGTTTGATGTGTGACGAATGAGCCTATAATTGATAAAAAATGGTCAAAGAAGACGGATTAAATATACGATCCTCTCAATATGGGTTTAAATAACGACTAGTTTAATACTTTAGACTTGAGTACAAAGTCATATCCAAAAAGGCCACCACAAAATTGCAGATTCATACATTTTAAATAAACGCCTTTGACCAAAATTTATAAAGGTTTGATGTTATAGAAAAAATAGGTGGTGAGAGCATGTGAAGTCAAAGACTAATTATCTTATTACTTAGAAAACAAGTTATTGTATGTGCATTAGTTTCTTATTACGTATTCGTGTCACGTGTCTCTTTATTATCTCCTTTATATTATAGTTCGAAAAACCGAAACTTATATATTGGAACATCGGAAGCACTTAGAAGATTCTAGTATAATTATGCCAAGATATCGCTTTTCTGCGAAATCTTTCGTATTATACGCCTTCCCTATTAAAACTTACTCACAGACTTTTCCTGAAAGCTTAGAAATGTAACTCGCATATCTTGTTATGGAAACGGACGTGGTTATCGATAAACTTGCGAAATTGTGGCGTTTCAGTATCTTCCACGTTCAGTTCACGTACATTGTTATAAGTATAGTGGGTTACGAATTAATGGTTGACTTTTAATGTTCTTCCCGGAATATCAGGACGGAAAGACCATTCATAGCTTACGTTCAAACTAATTGGTAGTGTGACCTGTGACCTAGGCACTTCCAAAAATGTTGCAGTATATTAAATTCATATGAACTATTATTTTATAAAAATACTAGCTGTGCCCCGCGGTTTCACCCGCGTAAGTCCATATCCCGTAGGAATATCGGGATAAAAAGTTGCCTATATGTTATTCCAGTTGTCCAGCTGTCTACGTACAAAATAAATAAATATTTATTATAATAATTGTAAATTTCATTGCAATCGGTTCAGTAGTTTTTGCGTGAAAGAGCAACAAACACACACACATCCTTACAAACTTTCGCATTTATAGTATCAGTAGGACTGATTTTAATAAGTTAAACAACAGAAAAATTGCAAATTTTATTGAGTTAGTAAAATAATATGCCTTTGGTCCGGTGTCACAGTTGGCGATAAACCGCTTTAAACCCGCCCCGATGTAATTTTAGAAAAATCCTAAGCGAAAATGTATTATCCGTTCTTTTACTCTGGTTTAAATAGTATAAATACTATTTAAATACATCCATCATTCACATAAGACTTATTTATTTAAAATACAACATTTTCTTCATTGAAATGCTTTATATATGAGCTGTTTACATTGAATTTTAGTTGTATTAGGTACATTATATATAGTCTCCTGTCCAGATATGTATGCGAAATCTGCTTTATTGCTTATTGCGAATTGCGATGTTTAAAGGTTAAATATATCTGTCTATCTTATAGCCTATTATTATTTTAATTACAGTATTTATATAAGTACAATAAAAAACTATTTCTGCCGGGAAAATGATATTAACATTTTTTATAATATATTTATTATTGTTGGATAATGGAAATTGAAGCAGTGATGTCGTTTACGCGTTTCTATACCGCAAATACCAGAAAAGAACCAAAACACATTACATTGTGAGTTTTAATCAAGACAATCATGTCATATTATACTTGCTATTAAATTGTTAGAATTTATTTAATACCAAGGTAAATTAAAATAGTTAAAATGCGTTGTAGATATAACCTTCAATTTATAAAAATTATTACTTTATTAAAAACTAATTTAAAAAATGAAGTATTGTCCTAGAGAATATACGACATGCCGTTTTTAGCTTTCGATTTGTGAGTTTTATTGACTGCTTGCTTTGCGGCCGCGGCTTGGCTCGCGTGGGCTACAAAGCTTTGTACTTTATGGATTTTGGAATAAGAAGCAGTATGACATTTTTGACGACATCAGATGCGTACGTCTCGACAACTATTCATTTCAGTAAAACTCCTAGTTTGAAACCTCTATTTCATTTTTAAGGACCTTCCAATGACACCTCATATGATAACACATTTTTGTATCAGTATTTTCTTTGATTTTACGCGAGTATTATACATTTAGAAATTAAAGACTTTTTAACGGATTTAAAACGCGATTTATTCATTATATGATTAACATCCGGAAAAATGCTGTACATACCAACTGCGGAGATATAGGTGGAGGTAGTTCACAAACAACAATTTTTGTATGAACTCCAAGACATGTAAAATCTCAGTCTCCCCGTGATCACGCTCGCTGTAGTGTTCGAAACGTCGGGTTAATAATATTAGTTAATAAAGAATAAATCGCGTTTATATAATAAAATACTCTTTAAACCATATATGTACCTAGTTTGATTATTGTTTTTAACTTACTTCTAAAATAGGGGGAGGTTCTCAATTCGACTGTATTTACTTTATTTAATTTATTTTTTTTTTGTTAATTATTATAATTTACTATTATTGTCACAGATAATTTAGTTATTGTTAACAGAATTTATATTTAAATTTTTTATTTTTTCCTTTTAAAAAATCGTTACAAGTAATTACATTAATGGCTTGAATTTAGTCACGTCCGAAGTATACGATTGTGAACTTTTAACCAGCTACGCCTTATTCTCGAAGATCAACTAACATTCGTGATATCTTATCTTGGTAAATAATGACGTTAGTGACGTTTTTGATAGTAGCATAGCCACTATCATTGCGGCTTCTACCAAAATATATTCCACACAATTTTATCGTTCGATTCATCATAACAATAATCTTCATCATAATCACAATCTATTTAGACCATACTTTGAAAGCAATGGATTGTTATGATTTGTGTAAAGTTACGAAAATAGACGGAGGTGTGACCGCTGTGTGGATCACTGTCCTTGGCATCGCTTGTTTAAACGATATCGACCCAATTGACTCTGGAATCTAGGAAAGTTTCGGTTATTGTTCAAGAAATAATAGAACGGCGGTGTTAAGGAAAAATTAAAAAGGAGAGATGTGAACATTGAAATGGCTTAAATTTACCCGTAAAATAAACACTCAATGTTTAATGTGGGAACGATAAATGTATTTTATATATGTAATATATGTATATATAATATATGTATATATAATAATGTTATCTATCTTGTATAACTAATATAAAACATTTCAGATAAACATTTCAATAAATAGATAGCTAACTTCTTGGACGTAAAACTGTTTAAAAATAAACACTTTTTTTCGAAATAAACGATTTTTCGCTACGCTAGATGATTATGTATATTTTATTATTTGTTAAAAAATGAATGTGAAAACACTTCATTTTTTTTGCTATTTGTATTATCAGTTTCTAATTAATGAATATAACATAAATATATGTTTACTATAAAAGACACGAGGCATTTATAGTCTGGTGGCACTGTATCTATATATAGGCTCGTGTAACTTGCTTATTGCATGAAACATAAATATATATAACATTCATACAATTGAAATGAATAACTTTAATGAAAGAATTATTACATCCGTAAGTTACCCCTACAATGTCACACACAAATCCCCAATCTAGTATATATTAGTAATAAACAGTTAACTTCAAAAAATCTTCAAATTTAATATTTTTTTCAATGGTAAAAATCGATCAGATTATTACGTTTTTAAGCATTACTAATTTCAGTGGATAAGTTTTAGAATTATATAGGTCGTCTAGAACTCACTTTCCCACATTGGAATTAGTATTCTTTATGACGTCATGGTAATTGCAGATTTAAGATAAGAGCTTTATAACATATTTTTTATTTAATGAAGTCTTTAAGTATTACATATTTGTTATTTAAAATATCAAATAACTGTTGTTTTGCTTCGCTTCGCTTCTTCGCTTACGTAAGCCTTATATCAAACATTATCTGATTAGAGCAATTTAGTAGCATTCTAGGGGGCGTAGATAAATAAATAAATGTTTTGTAAATGATACGCATGTATATATGGAGCGACTGGTGGCCTATCATATTTGATATTTGCTCTTGTTTTTACCAAGTGGCGTCCTTACGTGATAACCCGAGAGTTGCCGTCACCTCACTGGACTGTTTATAAATACTATTATATTATTCACTTGTGGATATATTTAAATGTATCAACGATGAAACGTATCTTTTTAAGAGTCACTCTTATGTATGGTCTATTCATAAAAAAACATCAAATATATATGTAACACTCTATGATAAAACTGTTTTATTTCAATATTTTTAGATGTTTACAATCGTATTGCTAATGGCTAATTGTCATTCACATTGTAAATCAGAAAAAATATAAATCAAAGAGCAACCGGCAAATAAAATTCGCTCCACCTGAAACTCGTAACGAGTTTAGTTTTAACCTTGGCCATAAATTTACCGATACAAATTTGTTCCACTTTTGATATACGCTGGGGATATTTGAAAGGGGCGAATGCAATAGAGGCTGCTTGCACACCACCTTGCCTTGATTGATTTATACGTCTTGTTTGTCACAGAGCCGATTTATTTGAATTCCTGCCAACCAGCCTCGTAGCCAACGGATTAATATCACACAGACCTCTCGATATATCCCCGACTTTCGGCAATAATTCAATATTTCATCCTCCGGGCCAGAACCTACGCTGTGAATTAACATACAAACGTCAATCGTTTCATGAATAAAAAATGTATTGGATTTAGCGGAATGACTCGTGCGATCGGCTGACGCTCGATGCTCACTGCTTAGCTATCAGGATCGTCCATAGAGGAAATATGAAAATACATTTTCCTATAATTTGTTTAGAATATACGAGCATTTAGAATCACTTTTGCGTGTCGTAAAATCCTCGATATATGACCAAACCACCAAAAGTGAATGGTTATAAAATCCACAAACATTTATTTGATGAAATTCATCTAATATGTACATATAACTTTTATTATTTGTGTTAACTCTGCATTAGTTAACTTATTACGCAATCTTACTAAATCACTTAACCGTGGGTAATATTGATGTTGAAGCAGAGAAACCTCGACCGGTGGGAAACAAGATCGAAAACGTTACCTCTTTAAGCCTTTACCGCGTTCCTTATGACGTATTTTTGTCTCAACGACGACGACGAGATGAGTAATTTAACTTCGAAATTGTAAGGTACAACTTAGTTGTGATATAATATAAAATAGAGGCAAAAATATTCCACGATGCGAACTGTTAATTCGTCCAGTAAAAACCGGTTTAATATTATGTAAATTTGATTGAAATAAACCTATGTTTTACATAATACTTCCACTACATGTAATATCTTAAGTCTTAGATTTCCCATTACATTGATATACTATGTATCTTATTAAGTGAATATTGAGCAGATTTATTTGACGCGGTAACAAAATTTGATATTGTAATATATTTTCACATATTTTATGATCAATTTAAATGAAAGATATAATAAAATTACAATGACATTAAATTTCTTCCATTTGAATTGTGATTGTCAGTAGGATATAAATAGTAAAATATTTTTAGCGCAATAAAACATAAGCATTCATGGCAAACATTTGATTGACGCTTAAATCTAATAATAGAAAATCATAAAAATAATTCTACTAAGTTATATTAACTTTCCACGTGTTTAAATCAGTTTTTATGCTTTAACATGATTTATGTGAATAGAATGCATTTATTCTGTCAATTAATGTACCAAAGCAAGGTTTTCATAAAGTCGTCGGAACATGTTGTGCAGTTTTCAATCGACGACGTTCCCGAACATTAAGGAGGTTCTCAATTCGAATGTTTTTTTAGTTACTATATCCGATAACTTCCTTGTCGTGTTTGATAGAAATTTTGTCATAGCATAGGATTTCAGAAATTATGAAACCTGCCTCTTCTCGGACGTCGGTAACCTTTACTTTTTCTACAGAAAATGATTTAAGGATCAAAATATTATTAGAAATAAATAAATCAATTGCAATAAACTTCAATATTAAAATTCTTAAAGTCTAGCTGTAACTATTCATAAATGTGCACTCATTTACGCAATGTTTCTTGATTATAGTTTACGCCCGAGTTATTTTTAAATTCGCTTTTGCGTCAATCATCTGGTACTTAATTTCTTTGTTATGTTGTTAGTTGACGATAATTGAGTTGCAAGCAATTTAAAATTCATATCATTGCTCGATAATTAGCTTGGAAATTAATTAATTAGGCGAGTTCGCATAAACAGCTGACATTATAACCGTGACATTTTTGTATTCGGTCATCCAAAGTCTGTCGTATCTCGTTATCTATGCAGCTTTTTACAATATACTGTTTCGTTACAATAAAAAGATAAACAATTAGAAGAGTTTTCAACCGGGCGTCTGAATATTCTGCTTGGTTTTAAGTATAAACTAGCGAGGAAACAGGTTTTGAATTTTAATTTATTGAGATCTATCGAGGACATAAAATTATAAGCTACGAAATTTGTTAGTCTTTAAGCTGGGTCTAATCTGTGAGACTGTGATATTACAATTTCGTGCATGTATCATTGTGGCCATTATATATATTCTAATAATCATAGTAATTCGAAGCTTGTCAGCTCGTTGTACTTCTACGTGACAGTTATTTTACTGAATACGTTTTTAATAATACAGGATTTTCATTAACTTAAATTAAATTATTTCTTTTCTTCTTCCTAAAAAATATTCAGAAAGAAGAAGAGAAGAAATGAATTCCCGTGTCTCCTAGTGGTGTATCGGGGAGATTATAGACATAAAAACATGAGCTCAAATAAGTACCTTCCTAATCGGTTCCGTCATTATCGATAAATGTTAAAATTCTTGTTCATGATCTGAGAAATGATAATAAACCCAATTAATAGGGCTAAATGGGTTTAATTGTGAAATTGCTATTAAAGACCATTGTCCATCCTGTCAACTTGTTTTAGCTTTGCACTTGATGAGTTTGAACTGTTCTGTACCTTTTAATATGCATATAATTTTAACAAAACATTGAAACTTTATGCGAAAGGTATTTTCATGAAGCCTTTATAAATAACGCAACGTATTTGATAAATATCCTGTAGGTTCTAGTCTGTCAATATTGAAATGTAAACAAATTTTCGATTGAAAGCATATAGCTTTCATTTTCTACGTATGAACGCAACATTTAAGGTAATGTTGCATGTGCACCTGTTAGCTTCAGTCACGTAACACGTTTCAACATTAATAGTTACGCACTATAATTTTTTGTCCCATATAAGGTGCTTTGGGGTAATTGAGAATGGAAAAAATGTTGTTTGTAAACTATTGCTGATCGCTCTTTTTGTGTGAAATTCATTATGAACAAGTCGTTCTACATATTTTGATTATATCGTATATTAATAATGAATCATTATATTTTTTACTTGTACCTATTCTTATATAACAGATGTTTATTTTAATATATATGCTTCATTATTTAAGAATTTTTCACAATATTTTTATATTATAATTTTCACAATAACTTAATAGTTATAATTTTAAGAAATTCCTAGCTTTGTTTTTCAAATAATAAGTATTTAACCACTGGTGTGTAACGACGATTATGTTAATCATGACTTGGCATTTAGAGTCGCCTTCTTATTTATGAAGACACTAGAAGCCAACAACCGTTGCGCCTTAAGTTTCCAACGAAATGATTTACATTTTACATGTTTTTAATTTTATCAACCTTTACTGTGTTAATTACTGAACAGTTTTTCATTAAATACATCGAAAACACGATCAAAATGTATTAAAAAAAATACTACACGCGTAAATTTGTATCCCAAGAAGATTCAATTTCGTAAGCGTTTTTTAAAACATGTCGTAGAATGGCGGAAATAAATTTTATTAATTCGTTCGTAGATATATAAAAAAACCCTAATCGTGCCCTTCAAAAGGTGATCATTTACTTTTTGTAATTAATGACGCACACGTAAAATTATAGTTAAAAA
>NC_052107.1:6088413-6098021 GCF_012273895.1 Zerene cesonia
GTTTGCCCGCTATTATATAAAAAAAAAAAAAACCTGTGGCGTCACTCGCGTAATACCCGGGTATGTACTATACCAAATTTCTTGCAGATACCATATGTTGTTTTCACGTAATAGAGTAACAAACATCTATCCATACTTACAAACTTTCTCGCTTCTAATATTAGTAGAATAGAATTTTTTAATCGACCGTAGTATCTACTAGTATAAGAAAAATAATAGAAAACTGAAAGTATAGAAAATGTTTCCATTAAAATTATTGAAACAGTCCCATATTTTCTGAGCAAATCATACCTAAGTACATATTTGTCTTTGTAGCAAGTATTTTATTTGAAAGTGCTCAAATCTGAGAAATGTAATTGATTCTTAATAAAATTTATCAAATAATTATGTTTACTTAGGAACGACTGAGTTAAACAAAATGTACACGGCTTTTACCCTGAATATAGAGCATTATAAGATTAAATAGCACTAAATACTAAGTCCTGAGTCTAACCTTGCCTTGGTGCGTGTACGCCAGTTCAATCCAATCTAGTATAAATAATAGTACTACGAACGAGTAGCGTGAGAGCTCGTGGCATGCATTAGTCGGGTTTTATTACAAGTTTATAACACGTGCAAACGTATATATCGGCCAGGATAATGCACCATAATATTTACGTTGAACAATATAGTTACCTCCTTCGATTATTACGTAGGTTAAAAAGCTAACTGAGAGTTTGTAAATACATTTAACCAAGGGCTAATTTAGATTAAATAGGTACATATGTATTATTTTCCATAGATTACAAACAATACAAAACAAATGAACTTCGAATTACAAGTACCTAATATTTTTCAATCGCCAAGCAAGCATTTGATTCAATAAGAGAGTAGTGGAAGTGATTTCTATAAATCCACCATTGATTTATTACGCGATTAAAGCTCGCCATTTCAATAGTCTGTAAAAATCTTCAAATGTCTATGGTTTTATGGTTCCTACATATGTCGAATTCTTTCAAGTTAGTAGATATATGAATGGTTTTAAAATTACATTTGTTTTTCCTGTCTATAAATAATTAGTATAAGCATCGTATTATTATTTCCAATGATCTTACACCCCGAATTACATCAACACCTCACCACAAATAACGTCCAAATCAATCAAGTTACAAAGCGTGCCAAATAATAAACAATGTATCTGCGACTAATTACCCGGGCACAGTTTAAATTTTGAAATAATAGATTAATAAATTATTCTTATATAATTATTATATTGAATACAAATAAAGCAGTAGCGGAAAATAATAAATATTTTATGAAAATTTATCTCGTTCGCATTCGTATGTTGTTAATACAACACACACAGTGTTAATACACAGTACAATTAATTAAAAAGCTTTTAAAGTCATATTTCAATGTTTAATAATACTTCAGACGTAACATTGGTAATATTGTACAAAGGGTTGTAGTTACATCGTGAATCATTGTTTACAAACATTTGGCAATATGTGCGAGGGAATTTCACGGTCGTGTTATTGTTAGAACGATCTACTCTTTTTTACATCTACTCGGACGGATTGATGGCAGACGGTCTTAAAAACGGTCGTAAGAATCATTTTTGCGTTCAAATTGTGTGGATTAATTCAACAAATTGCAGGACAGATTACGAAGAAAGAAGTTTCTTTTACACACAGAATACCGAAGAAAGGAATATGTTAGTAAATACATGTTATAAAATACATTAAACAATAGCAAATTTCATCTCTAGAATAATCTAAATGGACACGAAAATTTTTACCAACAAATTGAAACCCCACCTTCAAAACTTTCATACATCTTGGGGAAGATAATATCTGTAAAAATAATATAATATATAATAACTCACTAATCACCTACTATCAACTGATTAGAGTTCGTTATTAGGTAATGAGGTAGCCTTATTTTCAACTAAATATAAAAAGTTTATCAGTGAAAACATGAGGACATATTTTAAAGAAACATTACAAAATGAAAGCAATGGATGTTCAGAAACGTTGCCATGACTACGGGTTGTTCGCCCACCTTGATCTGAGCGGACGGGTTATTTATTTAATTAAGGGTAAAAAATAATTGTAACGTATTTAAAATAAAACTTGGAAATTAGATGTTATTACTGTGACATTTTTTAACATTTAGTTTAATCTATCTCGGTGTCTTTGATATCTCAATCTATGTAGTTTCCATTAGACTTTCCTAAATATGAACTCGACCTTCAATGACGTATTTGTTTTGTACATTTCTTTGCACGCTTATGTAGTGTAAATTATTTGATGGATGGACAATTACTATAAAGCTACAAGGAGCATCGGGCATATGCTCGATGCAACAAGATAAGAGTTGATAGAATATGTCATTAATTTGATTAGCAACACAATGTGAACTCAAATAATTATGAATAAATATCATCATACATTCTGTTGACCATTTAGGTGATATTGTATTATGATAACGACTTCGTTCAACACTTAAGGGTCGGATGTGTACTACTAACTTATGATAAGAAAACTTCTATTAAACTCAAAATAATCACGCCGAAGGTTGAAAACCCACGGTTTTATCGAGTAACAAAATATAAATATAAAAATTACGGTTGAATTAAGAATCTTCTTCGATTTGGAAAACGTCGGTTAAAAAGAATGATCTAGCTTCAGCGTCAAGAACATGACTTGAACATTCCTGAACAATGCAACATTAACAATTCGTAGTTTACATTATCGCAGAATAGACGGGAGCATCTAAAGGAAACAACCAACAAGATCGGACTTAAAAGGGAAAGAACTATATAACAAAATTTTATAGACCCTTATGTTGTCTTATATTAACTTGGTAAGTTTCTATTAAGTAGTAATTTTTTACGACTAACTTACCATTTTTTAAACATATTTATAACTATCGGTGCGTCTTACTTTGCTTGCGGTGCATGTGAAGCCTATACTCAGGGATCAAGTACTTATACAACGGTGAAAGTTTGTTTGAAATTGGTCCAGTGGAACTACTGGTTACTCTATACTCATAATAGACGTGCTTATGCTATCTTAAGAAGTCAATTAGGTAATTGAATTTTTGTTTAGTTTTATTACATATACATTTTGTGTATTACTATTTTGGCCTGATACCCTATTTCAGTTAAATTAAAAACACATATATATTGATGGCTTGATATGGCTACTAAACTGTAAGGGATAAATAATGAAACTAAAATTGCGCCTGGGCACTCTCACTTACCATTTTTGTCAATAAGGCCGAGTAAAAGGCTTGCTATTGCCGCGAAAGTGTAGGCCATACAACACGTAAAAAACATGTATTTTACACGAAGGTTTCAAGGTCATTGGGAAATTTTAATATATTTAATTCAACCCTCCCACACATATGACTAAAGGACCAAAATATGTTGAATTGTATGAATTGTAGCGTTAAGCTCAAATATTTATTTTCACTGAGTTTTATAAAAAATTCATTCGAACTGTTAATATTGTATTAGGTACATTACAATTAACTGTCCCTGTTTGTTATTAATTCGGTTTGTCCCTACCAATCAGGGAGATGAAAGGGCGATTTATTTAAATGTATATGATTTTTTTACGTTTTACATACATTATTGCAACCTTATACATAATTTTAAGACGAATTGTGGAAAAATGGCCTAGAATGTGAAACGGGGATTTCGTAGTGGAAAAATACGGCGCGGTTAGCTGCTTTCCGAAGGCAAGAGGTGAGAGGGGTTATACGCATGCGCATGCCACACGAATCGCTATGTAGAGATGTCCAATATTTGCTGTATCGATAGAATCATGATAAAAAATGCGTAGTTGGTGATGTATTTTACTGTGTTAAGACGTAACTGAATAAACAGTACGGAAAATTTCAGATTACTGATAGTATTTAAAATATTTTTATTCTGATTTTATTTACGATAATTAGAAAAACTGAATGATAATAAGAACTGAAATTATAATTTTCTCTACGTTATTTAATACTCTTCCCTTAACCACCTATTATTCCGTAACTTCAATCCACACGACTATTATAACATAATAAACATTAACTTATGACGATATTAACATGCATTATTTTTTGAACATGCACTGAACATGATCATCGGATGCACGTTTTAAATTGCCTCAATCCAGATTTATCGACATTCGATACACATACGTATCGCCTTACATCCTTTCCACTTGTTGCTTGCTTCCACGTGGCGGGTGGCCGGGGGGTGGCACCTACGACTAGACGTAGACACGCACCTCGATACGTTAACTACATGTGTACATACATTTCAGCAATTATAATTACTCGGTGCCGAAATCACTGTCCGTAAAGAATAATGGCATATATATATGTATATATAGCGCACGCAAATTGGTATGAATGAATTAAAAATGAATTAAAAAATAAACAGAATACAATTACGCCAACTCGTCATACTTAATTTAGTTTCGAGTTCGTCATTAAGACGCTGTCCACGGAATAGCTACTTGCAGCTGGGCGGTGAATGACCTCTCTTAATGCGTCAGCTAGCTCTTAATAAAGCGCAAAGTGAGAAAATAAACGCGATAACCGCGTGTAGTGTGGATTCTACTCGCTAAGTAACGGTGAACGAACGCACTAAATAGATCGTAAACCGGTCATGAATAGTACATCGCAAGGATAATGTGTCAGGGTTAAGTGGACGTTGATACAGCACAATAGCGATTCATTATATTAAATCAAATCGGGGTCTCAACGTCGCATCAACACCTTTGTTTTACGCGCAACACTACTTACAAGCAATTTAAGGGTAGTTAGAATTCAAGTCCTGCGGTCTGTAACATTTGAATCATTTAATCACTCATTTGTTTGCAAATTCTATGAGAATGAGGTTCTATGTTCGTTTGTATGTATTTTTTGTGTATGTTTGTCGATATTTTTGGCAGTTGTGAATCGGTTAATAAAACCGTTTTTGGTTCGAAAGGGTACACTCCCGAGATGGTCTAATCATGATGGAGCTGATGATGAAATAAAAATTTTAAAGTAAATTTCGACCCACTTTCCCGTTTCCGATGATCTTAAATTTAACATACTTATGTTAGTTTAGTAACAGTGTAATCATTATATTGACCTGATTTTATAATAGTATCAGGAGGTGGATAGTGGAAATCTTCGAACTTCGGCGAACAGCAAAGACGCGAAAATTTGTAAATGGATTCAACTATAGCTTGTTCAAAGATCCATCATCACGTAGCTATTGCATCAAGGGTATTCGGCGAGGGACCTCCTTTTTGTACTTAATTTAATTCAACTTATTTTCCACTAAAAAGGGTAAATAAATTATTTTTAAATAAACAATTTAACAAATTTCCATAACTCCAAATTGCCACTAAAAGCGGAAAATAAATTAACGTAATTATTATAAGAGCTACCCACTCGTCTATTTCAAGTCGGTGCTAGCCAAAACAAGTAGACAATAAATGTGCTACCTGTGTGTACCTGTGTATTACGTATCTAGTAAGTAGGTATCTACTACTACTACTACTAGCATCGTAGACATATCTACGAAGACAGGCTCCTCTTGTAAAGAAGATAATTTAAAAGTAGTTTTAATCTGAAGTGCTGTAGTTATTATCTATTTAATATGATTAAATATAGGTATTAATATAATAATATTAATTTATTAAGCAGTTCGCCCTTCAAAGGCGAGTCCAGCAAGGTTGGCGCTGGCAAATGTCAAACGAGCAATAGACGCGCAATATCAGTAAAATGTCATACTTTACGATGAAATGCTCTTGCGCAGGGTTCATGGACGCTATGACGGGCATCGAGTGGGCTGTGAGCTTCACGGTGATAATTTTATAAGGACATCACGATAAGAACTCGTTCAGTATACCAGATGTAAGAATGGCATGTCTATTTATATCGTGTGTTAGTTAATGGTTAAAAATATAAGAAACGCTTCTATATTAGACGGGAACCGATTTAAATACAATTTATGCCTTAAATATTAAGTTTCTCATTTACGTAAGTGATCTAGGAAGTGTTCCGGGTTTTAACTTTTGAATCGTATTAATTTCGGGTGTACATTGGCAGCGAAATCTGATGAAACATTGTGCCAATCGACTTTCTTATACGAAGGTAAACCAATTTTCAATACGGACCATGTTAAGGTAAGCAAGAGGTTGCGGAAATACATATTGTTCTGAAACCTTTTAGTATGGAGAAGTGTAAGTATGGACAGGTATGAACCTGCAGCAGGTGCTAAGTATCGTCTTATAAAGGCAGTGTACAAAGATCAATAATAGTTGGAAAAATGAATGTACAGCAAATTAATTACAGCTACAATCGCTGGAGGAAAATGCAATTCTGTGTGCTTTTAAGAAATTCATTAGTATTAAATATGTTGCAATATTCAATTTAATTTATATGAACAAATTCACTTCAATGTGTTTGCTTTTTTAACCATAAATTGCAGTGCGGAATTAGAAATGTCATTTACTTCGTACTGTGTAAAAACCTGCTCTCAGTTGAGATAGGAGTAGCTATATTTCTCAAAGTAAATGCTAATTGTTTTTGTTTTATAATTGATCCACGTGTAAAAGTCGACTTGATTATCACCAGATGATAAATTATCATACTGTCAAGCGTCTTGTAACATATCTTTATTATACATTCATTGCTCTATACCTACTTGCTTAGAAACGGAGTTTGGAGAGATTAGTCACACGTACAAATAATAGCGCCTTATTTTAAATTATGACGATCGATACCTACGATCAGTATTAACTAGAACATCACTTTACAATGCAGAAAATTTTTACATATATTTAACGAAGAACAATCCGTTTACCTGTATTCTATTGTAAAGCAAAGTAAGACAATTAGAAACTGCCTTAGTTTCTTTCGGAAAATATTTGTCATTATTAAGGGTATAAATTGGAATGTTGTACTTTGTTCATTTACAATACAATGTTTTTGATACAAATTCTAGTCGGCATGCACAGGTTACCTACTAAACATGGAGATTAAATCAGTGGAACTCAAGTTTTGTCGAATAAACATGCCACAGCCGCGTCGCGGTCGGTCCAGTCGACTCTGACCTCGCAAATGATAATAGAATAACAATGATGATATTATGCATATTAGTACACAAACCAAAGTTCAAACTTCTTATATTCAAGTTTGAAAAATCGTTTATATCTTCATACCAATTTATTTGCGTTTAATGTATGCCTTTTACAAGTTTACCATACTACTTAGGTACATAATAATGAATTGAATTTTTATGTTATCTGGAAACATCCATCTGTATTCAATAAAAGCGTTATTAGTGCAAAATTTTTTAGGGTTCATATTTCAGTCAAAATTCAAGTAGCGTTTTATAGCTTAATAATGTCTTGAAAATATTTTCTTTACAATAAAAGCAAGAAGACATTACACTAGAGCTAATATTTGCTAAGTAAATGAATATCTTCTACAACGGTATGAGTTTATTTACGACCTTTCTACACCAGGACTTTGCAGAGAAACAAACACTTATGCATTAACTATAAGAACTTCAGTAACAATATGATATGCTGCGTAATACAGACACGTGTCCTGACTGTTTATAAAGTTGTATTAAATGAATATAAGAAACATAAACAGAGAAGTACGCAATTTATACCAATCGTTCATAGGCAATGGTTAGAGCGCACACGGCGCCTCACAAGGACGTCGGCAGCCTTTCGACTCACGCATTTAATTACCTACCTCAATATAAAAAGTCTCATACAGGTTTTATCTCATTTATTTTTTTTGTTTACGTTTAATTGTTTTCTCAAAATTACTGTTAAACAGAACAAAAAGTACATCATGTAGTAATATGGTCAATGTAACCTTTAAAATCACCCAAAAGAAAATTTAGGAGTAATTATTATTTGATAAATGGCAGTGCTATGTGAAAATTATCTAATAGACGCTTAATTAATATATAAATATAAACGCGTTATTAATAACGCTATATTATCATATTTGTAGTAAAAGGAAAGCAATAAATATTGATAAACCCGAAAAGTTTTAACTTTGTATTATCACCAGGAATTTTATAACGAGTATGGACATTTACCGACCACAGACAAACTCGCTCGACCTTGCCACACGAGATGTTAGTATGTGACGCACATTACACTTATAACGCAAATTAGTATGAAACTGGTATGTTCTATATATACTCTTCTAGGTTTATGCGGTTTCACTATTGAAATAAATCATCCTAAGCGACGTTAGAATGCAGCTCAATTGCGTATTATAGGCAAAATTAATGTTTTAAATGATATATAAGCCAACGCGACCACAGAAAATAAACAATCGATAGAGTATAGATACAGAAAAATCTCGTAAGCTTGGTCGATAGCATCGCTGTAAACTAAGGTCACCTTGTAATGTAAATGTAAAAAATTGTAAACGTAATAACTTCAAGTTTTTTCTTTAAAATTTAGCAGGTAGACACTTGTGACATTTTAAAGTATGTATTATCATATTTGAGAATTGAGTCTAAGAAAATATATTATAAACTACATTCAAAGAAAAATCTATACTTTGAATAAAGCGGGCGTTTCTATTATTTCATTTTTATTTATGTCTAAATATCGTAACGAACATTGCAATTATATTTTATAAATGTATCTAAACAAAATTTGATACTCACTTGACCATGTAAAAAAATAATCTATGACCTAATAATTTGTGTCACTGAATTAGTTATTTTATACAATAATATGAGGTTGCGCTCACGATAACACGATGTGTAAGATGTTTAAGTCGCAAAAGAGGTGTGAACGTCACACTGAGGCAGTATGACGACTGAATCTGTATGACGCTGCCTTGCACCACGTTGTCAAGAGTAAACAATTTACTGTTTGTAAACATCGGCCGTGCCCGCGAACGTAAACAACACCACGTTGCTTAGATGTCAATGGCAAAGCCAAGTTCTAAGAAATCGTTCATGGCGGCGCCAGTGCAACGATACAACGCATTTCAATAAATTATACTTAAACATATTTATTCTTATATGCGACTGTATTGAAATTTTCTTCGCAATATGAGATAGAATGTAATACGCAATAAATGACATTATACGGACCCTTCGTATTTTATTATTCTACTATTGATCAATGTTTGAGGATAATTTTTGTTGCGTGTTATAGTAGTTAAATGATGGAACCCTCTGCTTTAGAACCCTTTATAAACAATCATTAAATGCAAAGGGCTCATATATATTTACATAATAAGCAAATAGAAGAATGTAAGTTCGTTACATAGGAGCCGTCATGCGAGTAGATTATTTTTTCAAGTGTATAAAATTGGAAATATCCATTTTGTATGATTACCGGCATTAAAACAAGATTAAAATATAGACTTCGTAAATCATAACCTACAAATCCTTTGTTGTCTTATTGTATTACCACTTAATTTATAATATATAATAAAAAAAATGTAAAACGCCAATGTCCAATCTCATTTGATATTTAAACTATTATAAAAATTAATTAATTATTTACATATATCTATATATATAAAATTCTCGTGTCACAGTTTTCGTTGCCAAACTCCTCCGAAACGGCTTGACCGATTCCTCT
>NC_052107.1:6099021-6137621 GCF_012273895.1 Zerene cesonia
ATACCTAACCAGGATATAATAGATTTGTTGCTCAGGTCTGATAGCTATATTACGAAATAGTTCTACAAATTTTAATATACCTACGTAAATTCTTCAAAATAAAGTATAGTCAGTATGTTGCCGTCGATCAATATCTATATAACAAAAAAAGTTTCATTAAAATTCGTCAAGTAGTTTTCGCCTTCTACAGTTTAATTGTATATAAGTGTTGTTTACGTAATGGACTTTAGAACAATCTGTCACCTTTGCGTTCTTCCATTTAGATAAATATATTAAAAAATGTTTTATTTTTTGTTAAAGTTACACCAAAACATTGCCATTATGATCCTTGAATGATAAATCGAATACCTACATTATTAAAAAAAACCCGTCATTTAAAATTCGTCTGATGATGAAATGATTTTCCTCGTAGTCGTCTAAGGCAAATTTTTACTTCTCATTATTGTAAAATATATATCAAAATTAAACTAAATCAAACGAGTCTTAAGTTTCTTGGTTCATTAAAAGTGTCACATTATTATACTCAAAATAAAAACGATACCTTTGTATCGTTACTATCAGTAATATAAGTATTAAATCTTTTTAATTTACTTCCATTTTTAATAATCTTATAACCTACGCTTGAGGTAGTTATAACAGGATGAAAAAAGATGATTTAGAGCACACACATGATCCTTTGTCACGATTTTTAGTCATGTCTTAAAATAAAGGTTAATGATTATAAATATTTTTTACAGCGATTAACCTTCGATTTGTTGTAAGCCTTATGGAAAATTGAATATAGAAATAACATATTGTAATTTATTTGAAAATGTATTTTTTATTATTTATCTAAATTGCTCTAGAAACTTAATAAAATACATGGAACAAACAATGTTATGTGTGAAAATGCTTTTAAATTTGACTTGAAATTATATTACGAGTTATTATGGCTCATTGCTTGTTGGTTAAGTGAATCAGAACGTTAAATTATACAAAATTAAAATGTTGATTTACAACATTGTTTAAGAAAATAAAGAAAAACGCTGAAAAATATTTTAATTTCCCTTCTCATAAACATTAGAAAAATTGGAAACAGCTACAAAAAGTCTTGATCAGATTTTTTAGCTATGTTTATTCTTACAAATGATAATTACTCAATTGTTTTCTTGATTTGATGAAAGTTACATATACATGCGGCTTTTTTCAAAATAATTCAAACTATGTCAACAAAGCTTCTTTTATATTTTGTATAGAATTACTGGTAAATCTTTGAAACCTAATACACTCTTCAAATCTTGTATAAATGCTATCAAAATCAAAAATCGTCTATTGTGGTATCAAATTTTTATATAATACCTACTGGTTATAATACCTAGTGGTTTAAAATAATACAAAGTTTATGCCTACCTACCTATCTATCTGTGCCATGAGTACATACATATCTTGAATTTTTTTAATAACATACATATTAATTTACACTTACACCATAACATACCGTATAATTATTTGTATCTTACAAGTAATATGGCACGTGGATTCAATTAAAGTGGTATTTCCAGATTGACGCAACAGTCCTTAATGATTAAAAACCACCCTAATGGATATTGAGATATCACAATTATGGGCACAGTTCGAATTCTTACTAATAATTTTGGATTATTCTTTTGTAAATAGTTAAAAATACAATCATACAGAGCTGGTACCATTGTCCACATTATAGTTTTTTGTATAAAATACCGGTTTCTTCATAATGTTTCCTCGCTTAGTTCTCGATGTGTGAATGCTATTTCAAAATTCAACAATAGAATTAACACATACCGAGTTATAAACCTCTGAGGGTATTTAAAGCGGATTTTAGTTAAATATTCTGTCCTCCTAATTAGAATTATGTATACAATTAATACTGTCCGTGTTAAGAATAGGGTGAATAGACCGAATTGGAACTACATGGGAGGAACCAGCTTTAAAAATAAAAAATAATTAATCATAAAAAACGGTTCAGTCAGTAAAAAGATATGAGGTAGTAAACACAAATAATTCATGATTTGATAACCTCCTCATTTTTTAAAACGTTAAAAATTATGAAATCGTATGGTTTTTGTGTGCGAAATGTAATGTTCTTTATGATATAATTGCCGCAAATGTAATTGCTTCTGCTTGAATATATTGAATCCAGTGAATATGTTTCTAGAAATTTAGGTATTGTTGAATATATACATACTTTTTAGACTACCCGACCGTCTAATGTTAAAAATATACGATTATTTCATAAAAATCGTCAGTCAAGGTTATAAAACTATTACGAAACAAAACAGCTCCATCTAAACGCATGAATATGTGAATATCATAACAATTAACCTTTGCTGATATATTGTTGTGTTGACCCAAATATTTTTTGTTTAAAACGATATTTAGTGCTAAAAAATCAAGAACTTTATTCCATTCCAGGTTAATGTTCTCATTACAACTCTGAAACATAAGTATGAATTATATTTAATCACGAAAATTGATCTGATGAACGCAAAAGGACAATTAAGTCTGTTATTACTATGATTATACTATTCTTAAAAAATGATAATACATACTCTTATGAAGATACACTTATTTAGATTACGTAATATGATTTACGTCAAAGATTTGGAGCCTGGTATCAGACTTACACATAATGTGCACAAAATTTAGTAACTGTGCTCTATAAACCGTGTATTTCGACCATATACCTAGATATCCGACAGGAAATCGGGAAACCCATGAACGCAAATATACAGACTGTAGGGATGTATGTATAAAGGAAATTGTTGGAACTCGAAATATAACTAATGATTATGAATGAATTATTAGAACCTAATTGCCAAATAGGTAATTAAGTTTATGATAAACAGAATTTTTACGTTTATTAAATAAAAAAATAACAAATACTATTACCAAAATAAATCTAAAAATATGCTATAATGACAGAATCAACTACATTGTCACGCTTGTGTGGAATTTATTTAATACTGGCGATCCTAATCAAGACAATAAGAGAAACTTATTAAATTATTGTATTGTCCGTTCGATCCTCCGTTCGATCATTGATAAGTGTAAAATGTTTGAAAAAAAGTGGGTTAAAATCGACTCTAGATTACTTGGTTACATACAAGCATACAGGAGAAGATAATAAAAGCGTGTTAAATTTGTTTCTATTACGGAAAATCACGTTTCAAATACGGACACTTTAATTATATGAAATCAGAAAAGACGCAACTCAAAAAGGTAAATAAACGGTTATGGAGTTGGATTATAGATGTTGAATATAGAATAAAATATAAATGCTTATTTTAAATAAAAATATTTAAATAAAAATGTCACATTGCTCACCTTTACATTACCTTCAAGCAAGATACGAAAATATTCTTAACACGTTCACTTAAAAAAATAGTAACAACACGAGTTTGTTTTGATTATTTAATCAAAGCATTGTATTTTTCAAAAGCTTGAAAGAACATTCGCTCCTTGTGATATTAGATATTCGACTGACGACGCACATCCGACAAACTGGCTTTTACACCACAAGTGCGCTTGCGAATGGTAGTGCAGTGAATGAACGAGTCGTTCCGTTATAAAAACTCTATTTTTATCAAATGCTTTGGTGTGTGCAGATGCGCCTTATTCAGTTCCTATTAACTCTTAAAAGGGCTCAATTCATAAACTTTATCGATACATGACGCCTGATAAACCCTATATAGCATTTCACTGCTAACACATTTATAACTTCTTCAACAAAGTTTGCTCGTGAGTTTATACAGCTGCTGAATGAAGTTTGTTGTTTACTTAATTTTTACAGTTAGTTATAACATTTATGTTTTGCATTACATCTAACGACTCTTCAACAATTTGATGTTTCAAAACAAATGTTGTTGGCGAATATGATAACACGGTAAAACATAAATTAAAATTAAACGACTATGCTAAATTGCTTATTACGTAGTAGATATTACTATATATTTGGCAACATTGAAAATGTTAGAGTGGGTATCGATGTTCAAATACAGAAATGCACAAAAAAAATATGTTGCATATAAGATGTAAGATGCCTAGCCGGTTTCCAAATATGTCCTCTCACCCTCACTGGAAGCCCGTCCAGTAGAATTTTTCTCTCGAATTTTCACACACGCTTTTTTGGTGCTTCTCGCATAATCCTTTAAGATTAGCCTCTGTAACCAAATTTCAAGTGTGAATAAAGAATATTTCGAAACATTCGCTGTAGCAATCTCTAAATGTGTATTGTATACAGGCAATGTTAGACTCTTAGATGTTTTAAGTTCTGAAATTAAATACATTTTTTAATATTTAGTGCAGATATTTCATTTTATCGATCAATTGATTATTAGCTTATTACCGTATAAATAAAATATATGCGCAATCAATATTATGGAAAATATCTTTATTCATTTCTAAATATAGAAATTATATATATATAATAATTATGCGATGAAAAATGAATAAAATTAATTTAATTAATCTCTCGTTCTCCGCCCGCCGCCTAACCTGAGCGTCAAAGGAAGTTTGATAGTCCCGGGGATTTCCCCCTATAATTCTCTTTCCTATGGGATTTCCGGGATAAAATCTGTACTATATCCTTTCTCCCGAGACCTTTGTCTAAGGCCTGCAAACTATCTTAGTGCTAAATTTCATTCAAATCGTAAAAGTGGTTTAGGTGTAAAAAAGAAGAACATACAGTTTCTTTCGCATGATTAGTCAGAGATCACTTCAATCATAACAAGACGATTAATTGAAGAATACGTGCAAATTTTATGTTCAATAAAGGCATCATAAAATTCTTGGTCATATAAAATAAATGGCATCAAAGTTCATATACACTCATATAGATCTATAACATTTATCTCTGTTAGTAGAAAAATATTATCCGAATGCACAATAAAAAGGTCGTTATAATGTTTCCAGCGTCTTTACCGCAATTTTATAAGCCTCGGTTAATTTTAATTAAACTTTTAAGTGTATTTTCCGCCGATCTAAATTGGTAGGAAGTTATCAAAATAACTGGATTTCTGAATGTTGGTTATGCAATAATTTCATTAATTACCTATGCTTTTATTTTGAAGACTCGTTCATTGTTCGCTAGGTCATCTTTCAGACGTGCTAGTGAATGGATTTGTTTCAGTATTTGAAAAATTATAATATTCAATACGTATATTTTTGGACATTTACAAATCGATGAATACAAAGAAATATTTGTTTTTCAAAAAAAAAAACAATAAATGATTTGAAGCTTAAATTACGGCATTTTCAATAAAAATTTGATTGATAAATGACGTTTTATTATTGTATTATTTGACGTTTTGGAAAAAAATAATTTACAACGAAGACACTAATAAAATGCCTTTTTACTTTTGTATACGACTTTTTATAAAATGTTAAACAAACAGTAAAGTTAACAAGTGAATTAAAATAGATATCATGTAACAATTGTTGTTATGAACCGTCTGTTTGCATATAGTTATATAATATAGCAATATTAATGAAATGTTTGAAAACTCAATAAATTTACGCATGCATGTTGTGTTTTATTTATCAGGAAATACCAAAATGTTTTGAGGGGTACATAGCTTAAAATTAATTTTAGCAATGAGGCAAGCTGTGCGTTCTTAATCCGAATGCATTTGCGTATTGTTGCTATCCCACTTGCAATGTTTACCTTTTGCTATATTTATGGCTTATTATATTTGATAACACGCTAGGGCTAAATCTTGCCACTACCTTTCGGTGAGTACCAGTCACGACCAGGACTATACAATCGAGTGGCTTCTTTCTCTCATTTTTTTTCAAATGACACTTATGCGTAAAGAATGTCCAGAATTACTCAAACATTTCACAATGTTGTGGAAGGAAGACACATTTATTTTATTCAATTTGCTTCATTTATCTTAGACGTTTTATTAAATGCTATAAAATTAACTGCAATTGAGGATGGAAATTCAAACGTGTTTATATACAGATATACAGTTATAAATGGCGAGTTAATTATTGCTAAGATTGTCCATAAGCACTTGTCGCCCAGGTTGACCAAGACACGTCACCTACTTTGCCCTGCTTTCACATATGAGTCTCAAACTTTCTCTTTGAAGCCTTTTGCTCAAGATCAACTCTGTCGTCCATACATTGTTCTCTAATTGAAAGCTTTACAAGTTGTGTATCATCAATCAAATTATAGATATAGAAACAATTCGAAATTGAACTGTAGTTCAATTATAGGAATAAAAGTTATCTGTCTAATGTATGTTTCATTACTAATTGTTGGTTTGTTATAATCATATTTTTCGTGACCTTTTCTTTTTATGTATATGGGTACAATGATAGCGGAATAAAAACTGATTTTGTTACGACGTGCAAAACCAGTTATGCTTTCTTATTGTAAAATTGTATGCAGAGGTCATTGACTTTTTAATATATGAAAGTTTTTATTTATGCTGTAGTATATAAACCTATACTTTTAATTTCTAACTTTCTGCTTCAATTCTACGGTTTTGACCATACATATAATTAATATAGAAACATTTGAAGACCTGGCATAATTTTCTGAGCAATTTCTAGCTGATGAAATAATTAATTAATATCAATAACACATACAGGCGCCAATAAATGCACACAGGAGAGAAAATTTCAATTTTATCAGAGTTTTTTGGAATTAATCTTGTAACTTAATTTTTGACGCCTCCTTGGTGTAGTGGTAAACGCGTGAGCGTAGAACCGAGGGGTTCGATTCCCGGTGGGGACAGTAAAAAAAAAAAAAAAATGTCTCGGTCTGGCAGGACACAGAAGGCTGATCACCTACTTGTCCATAAAGAAAATCGATCAGTGAAACAGATGTATATCATCTGCCCCATACTCCAGTAGGGGACACGGGACTTCACTTTTTTGTAACTTAATAAAGGATCGAATGCTGTTATTCTCAAGAGAATAAGAATCAGGGACAATTTCAAATTGATTGAATTTCATTTTTAGGTTTATAATTCAAATTATAAACTTATTTTTATTTCAAAAATGTTTGAAGATATTCAATTTAGCTTTAGCGTGGAGTAATTATTATTACAAAATTACTTTATCGAATTACAGTAATTAATTATTTTACAGATTACGTTGAATTTATCCTCCCAAACTTAAAAAGGATCAGTTGCTCCAGTCGGTTCTCCTGTGTAGAAACTAATTTCCTAATCTTTCAAAAGCGGTTCCAAAGCGAGAAATCTAATTGTATAAATATTTTTTTTTAATACTTTATTTAATTTATTTTTGCACATATTTAGATCTGAATAACCTATTTTCTATTCCCAGGCATTACTTTCCATTTTCCCTTACTTATCATCTACAGAGAGGCACACAGCTAATCTAATTAAAGGAAGTTAATATTATCAATGAAATATATTATTATGTAATTCATTGCAGAAGCCCCGTGTCCTTCTGTAGGGTTTCAGAGGCAATAAGGTGAAAGGTCCGATCGAAGATATGTATTCTATTACCGCGTTTATTTTTAGGTCTAATTAAAGCTTATATTAAATATCTCAAGCCAATGTTATTAAACAAAATGATCTATTCATTATTAGTTAATCATTGCGTATGACGTGGTGTTCTCACACACACATGCGAGATGGACAAATTATATGCGTAGGTGGCCTTATAATCTCTACCAGTCTGTCTGTCTATTCTTCACGCCTAAACCACGGTACCGATTGGATGCAATTTGTAGAGAGGATACAAACAGATAGTTTGAGCCCCAAGAAATTACAAATAATAGTTTTTATCTTTTTTACGGGAGCTATGCAAGGAAAACTGGAACTGTCGTTTGCTTTTTCTAAGCAGGCAAAGTGGGCGGAAAGTTAAATTTCCATATAGTACCGTCAAAAAAAAAAAACTACTACCAACGGTACTCTGTTCTTCGTACGCTTCCAAAGCTTCGCTTGCTATAGAGTTTTATTAAACATACGCAGCACAACACTATTCCCCATATGATGTCGAAGACCACGAGTGAATGACCTCTCACCCTTTTTACACCGTAAAACGAAGTTGATATCATAGCATTGCCCTGAGATCCCTTTGCGCGAATCAAACGGATAGTTTATGAGCGGCGCCTGGAAACATTATAATTTAAATATATGACGTATATACCGTTGGATGGAAATTATTTTTAATTCACATCGACCTTCAAAGAATTTGGCGTAGGTTATTTGTTAACAGTGTAGAGTTGAGAATTGATAGAAAACAGAAAGAACACTTTACAACGTTGTGAGATGTAAAGAAACCGTGTATGTTTTGGCAATGAAAGTATAAATCTGAGAAACTATTTATAGGTACTTATAGAAGTTTACGTGATTTTTGTTTTAACCTAACCTAAACAAACTATGAAAATTGGAATTTATGATAGGTAATTTTTTTTTTTGCTCGTTGGAAATTATAGTTTTACAAACGCTTATTACGTAAAAGTTCTCGTTAAACCCCCAGCGCATTTCTCATTTTTTCTATTAGAAAAATTCTTAAAACTGATGTACACAGCCTCCCTGAGTGGCATTCCACCGAGCTTAGTCACCCGTATGGGTACTAAGTTTTTATAGAAACCCTGAACGCATTAGCGAAGCGATGAATGACAGTTGCGCGAAGTTAGGGATGTAAACATACAGTTTAAGAAAAATATCAAAATAATTTTGTTTTACGTCGTTTTATTTTAAATTTTTTGCATGCTACCGAATTCTTTCAATTTATAATTTCTTTCACGGACCACAGTAATATTATTGTAATCAGGACGATGTGGATGCAGATGCCAACATGATATATTTTTAACATGTAAATCAGTCTGGTATTTTATTCGCTTTGCACATACCTACTTAAGGATATTTTCCATATATTTTTTTTTAATATTGTATAATTTAAATCAACAGAACTGTTTCTCAAGAGTTATTTTACAAGGAAAATATACGTTTTTCTACTTATGGAACGTGATTGAAAATATTTGAATGTATAAATCAACTTATCTCTATCTTAACTTATATTATTACGAAAAAAAAGATCGAGTGCGAGTTGGACTCGCAGACCTGAGGGTGCCGTACAAATAAGTTAAGAGGAAGCAAGAGGAATAAGCCACTCATCCAATTTATGACCGTGTCTATCATTGTTTAACCTCGATTTTTATCACGACCATGGTTTATAACATATAGCCTCGTTATATAGATATATAGCCTACTCGAGATATAGCCCAGATAGAAGGACAAGCAGACAGACAGCTAGACAGACAGCCAGATAAACCGACAGAATAGTCTGACTGATATTGACATAAATAATGATGGTCATTCCTAGGGATAAATGATTTTCGTAACAAACAAAAATAATGTGAAATTCTTACTTATTTCACTTGAAATATACTAAAAAAGTCGCTAAAATATAAAAAAAAAATTGATAAAAAACAACAGTTTTTGTTTTAAGCATCTTATCCAAAATGTAAATCAAACCAGTTCCCGATATAAGTACATTCAAATCAATGATTTAAATGAATACTTCTTCCTCGACTTTATATTGTCAGAGTATACTTAACATACTAATCCCGCCCAAAAAAAAGAGATGTTCTCTTAATGGTAACTATTTGTATCTCTATACCATTGGTAACTTATATACAAGCTTCTCGATGTCTAGAATATAAGAACTAGGTAAGTATATTTCTCTGTAAATATTAATATTCTAGAATAATTAGCCTCTAAGTTTAACGTTTACGCATACACCTAAAGTCGTAGTTTGTTCATGTCATCGTATTGAGGTAGATCTTTCCTGAAGGATATAAAATTCCTTCCTTGTGATAACCTTTCTGTACCCATTACCCATTTGGGTTTTATTCGTTAAATGTGACGTGATGAGAATACCAAGAGGTAAATAAATATTAATTATTGTCCTAAACAAACCACATTAGTCTTAATGATTCAAATTAATTTGTTCGACTTACACTTTGAGCATGTATAATACGAAAATTGCAATATTTATTAATTTGTGCTAGTAGTTTACTGAGACAATAAAATTACCTTTAATGGCGACAAGTTCTTGCTGGTGATGGAATGCCTTTAAATGCCAACCATAGAACTAACAAGCGATGTTTTGTGACACTATATGTTAAATTACTAATCAAATAATTTAAAATAATTACGTCTCATCCTGCAATCCTATATATTTCAAGTATTTGTTTTCATGTAATATAGGCGTATACCTTAACATAATATTAATGTTTGGTTTGTTAAATTAATATTCCTATCTAAACTTCTTCAACTTTGTATATTTTCTTTTTTGTAGTCTTTTATATCTATTAAATCAATTGCAATCAATTTTTCTATATAATGTGAAAAGACTATTCCATACAGCCATCAGTCACTAAATTTTTAAAGTAACGAACCTTACGTAAGAATTTATTTAATTTTATACATTGCCAAAACGCAGATATGTAGGGCTGTCAAAACACAGGCACAAATAAAGGAGTTTATTGTCAAAGAGGAAGTTCGAACTTCAATAAGCCTTTGTTGGCGAGCAACACCGTGACACGATTTACTCTTCTGTGATAAACTGTTTTCAAAAATTTTTTTTCCATTTTTGTGAATTCAACACTTAACAAAGTGTAAAACTGCCCAAAAAAATTAAAGAATATACATATAGACAGGAAGCTAATAGCTAATAGGTATTTTAAGTTTTCCTGCTTTTATTCTGAGGCTCTTATTAATATTGAAATGTATGTATCACAATAATATACGTGCGTTCTATGTTACTTCATATCAGAAAACACAGAAAATACTAACATATTTTAAGAAAACGATATGGACGAATTCATAACCAGGTGACCTTGTGCACAAGGCTTCTACGATTACTGATAAGACGATGACATACCATGCAAAATTTTATAAAAACACGAAATATTTAACGTCAGCTAATAACCGTTCATACTTATGTCTGGCCTGGCAATATTTGTACTAGAGAAACACTATACTTAAGAGATATAGCTCTAGCAAAATTTGCATCTCTTATTTTTGTGATATCTTTTATTTAGAATGCCGACATTAAAACGTAAGAAATAAATGGAAGTTTGATGAGGAATAGGAAAGGACCGGAAAGCGTGAGGTAACACTAGCATTCATATACTTCTATTTGACGCCTCATTAACTGAATATATAAATTAGACTACGATTGACTACTTTTAGAAGATCATCACGATATCAGAATGTACTCTCCATAGAAGAAACAACTCATTATTCACCAAGTTCAAAAAGGAAGAAGTTTGTCATGTCGCCGGTTAATATATTTTTCGTGGACGCTTTTAAACTGCCATGTGGTGCGTCACTTTGTAATATAATCTTCAAAAACGACGCGGCACAACTCCATAAATGCGTGACGTTATTGTAAGTGGATACACCTAATACCACCGTAGAATAATGGTGAGACAAAACCGTTCTCCAGAGTTATTTGGCTTCTATACTGACCGATTTCGAAAAACTATACAAGAAAATATATCTTTCTTTCTTAGTCTCTGGCCTTGGTGATGTGGCTTTTATAATATTACTTTGGCATGCTTTGTCCTAGCTAAAATCAATCGATTCTAAACTTTAAATACTGAGCAAAAGTTGATGGTGATCGCTTACCATCAAGCGACATGTGACATAAAAAAAATAAAAACGTATTTACACGTAAAGCATTGATTAGTGTTGCCGTATAATTTTTTGATAATGATCACAGCTTTTTTGAAATATAAGGTCAGTTCAACGTTTCGTATAATTACAAAATCTGCAGATTTATATCTGTAAAGATTGAATCAAATTCTATGAGATAATTATTGTCTTAAGAGTAGTTTCCTTTCAACTGTAGCCTTGATATTATGTGTTATAATTAAACAGTTATCTATCGAATAGAATCTGTGCAGAGTCGAATTTTTAATTTTTGAGCCTTTCTTTCGGTCCGGTTTTAAGTTTTGAATCATTAAGTCTTATTAAATGAAATCCTCCTCAAGAATTTTAAATCCATCTATATCACTATTGTATATCTATTTATATTTTAAAAGAAAGGGCAAATTGGGTAAATTGGCTTCTGTCAATAATTGTCTGTAATTGGCGCTGACAATTTTTTTATAATAAGACAGCTAAAAGCTATTGAATTTTCTGCACTACTACTACTTCTACTTTCAAATTCTTATGGTCTGGTCCCAATGGTCAAATATTGGACAAAAATATTTTTTAATCAATGCATCTAATATATTCTTAGAAAGGAAAACACATATATCTAACAAGGTATTTAACTGTCAATCCTAAGTACAGAGTAGCCGCTTTCTCAGTTTATGTGGGCTATAAAGGAGGAAGTTCAATACCCGGCACTTTTAAGTACATATATATCCGTTTTACAGTTTATAAAAGTGTTTATGCAACGGTATATTTAACTTAAGCGCATTAAACGTATTAATTATATCATACGATACTAGAATACACATAAATGTATTTTTGTTTGATGTAGTGTGGCCAATTTTTAAACCTACCACGGAAGATAGTATAAAAGAAACCCACAAAGAAAATAGATTGATTGGTATTATTTGTCTCCGAAGCATTCCGTAGTTAGATATGGCTCCACATTACTAATTTTTGCAAAAAACATACGAACACTAGGTGAAGTGCGAACATTCCGATTGTTGGAATCTATGCTCCGCTTATCACTGCGATATCTTTTTGAGTCCATAAGTCCACGTATTTAAACGTATTTTTATACTTTTTAAACAGCTTGTAACTGTAAACCGCATGTTATAAAGTTTTGACATTTGAATTAACATGAAATTTCAATACACATAGAAAATCATAGATGCGAATACATTTGCTTCTCATATGAAAATAACTATAAATAGCTATATATTTAAATGCATTATACATTGTACATTGGCTAAACAGCTATTCAAACAGACACGAAATTTGATATCTGTTCAAGGTGAAAATACATAGGGACCAAAATTAAAATATTGTTATTAAACGATACATGTATTTGCCCATTTTTTTTTCTAAGTTTTGTATGATACCGCGATATGATTATAAGTTTATGGCTAGCTTTATAATTATCATCAGAGCGATTTATGACATGGTTTAATTTTAAAGTGAATAACGAGTTGAATAACAAACGTATAATTAGAAATCGGAAGTAATGTCGTCTATGAATCGTGATAAGATAGCAATGAGTCACATATTAAAGTACAAAAACTTATCAGAAATTACTCATATCACTGTTAAAGTAAACAAAAGCAAGCTACATAAAGATTAAATATATGATGCACCATATTTATGACGCTTTGCAATTGCTAGTAATCTGCTTGCAAAATAAAATGTAAACCACATTATCTACAATAGAAGGACTGTTTTTTTGGACTTCGGGGAAATAATAAAGTAGTGCCAATACTTTTGTTAATAATGCTCCAACCATTTTAGGTACCTATTTACTTCGAAACGTTTACTCGAAAACTAATATTTCTTACATTACAAATTAATATTATAATATTATTGTGCTTAATGAACTATTATAATATACAATTAACACGAATAAGAATCGTTGTATGTCTTTACCCAGCCTGATAAACAATTGCGTATGTAATAAGGGAGTCTTTTGCATTGACTGGTGATGAAAGATGACACGCACGTTTACACTTAAGGGGACTAAATACGTTTTAGAATGCCTTGAAGCATTTTTCTATCGTTTATTTTCTGTTATATCGAATCAATCAGTAGATTTTTTATTAAATTGCATATTCTTAATTCCTAGCATAATACGCACCAGTGTAATGTGTATGCGTGCGTGATGTATGTATGTATGTGATTTGTGGATTATATAACTTGTGCTTTTGTAGTCCCAATATTGCGGGAAGATACATTAAAATTATTTCATGGATAACAAAAATTGTAAATATGCATGTCTCGTACGAAACAATTAATTAACTTTTGAACGTTTTAATGACGCTTATTACAATCATAAAAGTAAAAAAAATGAATTCCAGACCAATCAAATATCTACGCATCTCCGCGGCTTTTTTAGGCATAATATCATCAAAGCTCTTGCGATTTTTACGTTTTCTCCGAGGCGGGCTTGGCATACATTCTCGTAAGATAAAAAATAACCAGCTAGACTATACCATCTTGTGGGGTATCGGGAAAAGAAATCTAATAATAATATAAAAGATATCTTTTTTGTATTGAGACGAGATGTTGCAATATAAAAATGAAAAACTTTAAGAATCTAAATGTTTTGGTAATCTTGACAGCGGGATTATCTTTACAAATAGCAATCATTTTGACTGGCCAATTCATATAAATCATATACACAAAGCAGATAATATAAGAACAATAGATGCCGAGAAGGACAATACAAGCGGAAGCGGTTGTGTCTTGATTTTTTGTCTGTATATGTGGCAAAATATATTGTACGTTGTTGGATGTGAATTTTAATCTACTTGCTACTAAAAAAAATAATCGAGCTTTGTCCTGATAGAAAAGCTGCATTGAAGCTGAATCTCTCTAAAATGAATTATGTAGGTACAATCACAACTGAAATTAACTTAAAATGAAATTCTATTGGAAGTTGAGATGGGCTCAATATTGGCTGTTACATCTGTAATGTCACTTATTAGAAGTTATTCTGCTTTTTTACCACCTATTTATGGAGCAGTTCAGATAACCCACCAACACAGCTAACCTTAGATGGGGCTATACCGATAGCATATCTATGTTGTCATGAAATAAAGAGACTAAAGACTGTGTGTACACAGAGATTTTCATCTCACCCGTGATTTTTCTTTAGCACAGAGTACGCTTACAAGCTCTTATTAAAACGACACTAAAAACCTCTATCTGTACAAAACGTGACACTGGCAGAATCCGTCCTCAGTGGAATCGGGAGTTGCCATTTAAGAAAAAGAAGAAAAAGAAGTCTGTGTGTACAATGGTTTGCCTATACATTCAATCGCACATTACCATCAGAAATCATTTTCAGTGTGGCTAAACTTTGCCGTTAGTAAATGTTCTAAAACATTCGTTATTTTTTTGTCATTACCTTTTGTCACTACCCAAAAAATAGAACCTATTACAATACATTAAATTAACTTTTAATCTTTTTAAAAGCCAATTTTTTTCAGATGTGCATGTGTTTGAAAAAACATTAAAAGTTAATTAAGAGTAACATTATAAACGCAAAAACAACTGAACGAATTAGTTCAATTGTTTTTGTTTTAATCCAAACCTTCAACCCACGTCTTTTGGCCAGTATGTTGTGTATATGGGTATAGATGATGTCATTTCTAAGGTATACAAGAATCATTCAACTGTTTGTTCAGAACTAACTAACAAAAATGATAATAAATTATGAATTATTTAATGTATACAGAATATATTATATATACAGCACTCCGAATATATTACTTGCACAGTAATATATTCGCAATGCTGTATAGATACAAAAGCAAATTTTAAATGTGAAAGAATTTTAGGTATCGGTTCAATAGACTCAAAATAAGCGCGTTCTAATAAACAAACTCTCCAGCAAATAAAATAAAAGATTAAGAATTTACATTTTTACTACTAAGTTACTACTTTTACGCTTTGTGTTATTGTTTTTCTCTCTTATTATCCATTACCTGAGGCAAAAGGATGACATCTTTTTTTAACTTCTTTTTTCAACCGACTTCAAAAAAAGGAGGTTATCAATTTGACTGTTTTTTTGTATTTGTTACCTCGTAACTTTTTAATGGGTGAACCGATTTTTATGATTCTGTATTTTGAAAGCTGGTGGTGTCTGCCATGTGTTCCCATTTAAATTTAGTCTAGTTCTGACAATTTAAAGACGGTTATATTTTTTGTTAAAAATAAATATTTATCTGTTATAGCGTGCTTAAAAATATTTGGATAAATATAAAGCAAAATCATTATTTCAAACCCATTTAGCGATATCGGGATACTAGATACTTTGAAATGTTTAACTCATTATGGTTACCTTGTGGATTATTCACTCGTTAAATTTGAAGGATATTTCGTACGTCATTAACTATTATTAGTTTACTGTAGTATATTTAGATTTTCTAGTATATACGTGTTGAATTATATATTAAGATTTACAATATTAATAATGACGCTGGGGTCAACACAAACACATAATGACAAGGCTATTGAAAAACATATTTCTTTGTAAGTTTTATTAAGACTAGGAACATAGCTGCCAATATAAAACTAGGTACAAAATAGTACTTAAAATAACATAAATGCTATGGGTAATTTCGTAGTTTAGATATAACTCATAGAACAATATTTTTACTTACAATATTCAGATATTTCATATATTTAATTTGAAAATGCAATCACACCTGATTGTTACAATTTTTTCTTACGATTTTCTCCATTGGTTAGGACAATAAATTAATGGTTCTATAAGTAACGATTATTTCATTCTAAATATGATGTAAATTGCTACAAAAATAAAAAAAAAGAGATAAATTATGTTATGGCAATATTTGTTGGTAAATTGAGAAGAATCTCAATTTCCTAATAAATAAAAAGAATAGTAGTACAAAGCAATTGATGCAATTCTTTCAACGCTCTGCTATGTTAATCGTCACATGATTACAATTCATGTGAAGTTTCTCATAGAAATAGATAACAAAAGGCTTGACTTCGTGGTTTAAGTACTCGATGACTTTACCTTATTATAACTCACGCAGGCGCATCAATACGCACTTCATTGTACTCTACTCGTATTTACTTATGCCCTATTTAAATAAACAGAATACTGATAAGTGACTACAATACATATTCTTAACTCAAGTTGTTGGGAGAATATGCTTCAGTGAAATCTGCTATAACGCGTTTTATAACTTCCAGCCTACAGGCCTGTCCTGATCTATATGACTTTTGACAACCATATTTTTCAAAACACTTTTGCTGTTGTTCTAAATTGCAACAAAACAATACAGCAGCTTGGCACATTCCAGGCATCTTAACTGATGCTCGCGTCGTGGTATCGATCTGAAAAACATGAGGTTTTAAATAAAAAAAAAATATTTACAAAACAATGTGGACAATCTTTGCTAATAAGATAAGAAACATGATGGTACCTATTATTCTGTGGTACATCACATGTAAAATCGTTCAACACATTTTTAAATGTAGAATTACAGTATAAATATAGTGTCTGATATATGATTCTTTTATTCCAAAGGTTGGTAATACACGGAGTATTATATTTTTAGACATAGACGTAGACATAGACAAAGACATACCTTTATTTAGCACCAAAACAGAAATGAAATGAGCAGAAAATCAAAAATTTATAAGATACAAGCGTAAGTGATAATGCCAAAATGGTCCCCACATCAATGTAAGTTACAGGGAGAGTTTCTGTAACACTGGTTTTCAGTGACGACCGTTATGGTGGTATTAATCATATGGGATAATTATAACTGTTGAACTTACCCCAGCTTGACTGCTGCCATGTTCCAAAGGGGGTTGATTAGCTTGTGAGGGCCGATTCGTACCAATAGGCTTTAAAATAATTGGACGTGTGCCATCGTCATCATTATCAAATCCCTCTTCAGGAGCGTCTTCTGGTACCGGGCCCCAATTTTGATTTTCGTCTTCCATTTCAGGAAGCCTATCCGGAAATGTTACATTCGTTTTGCTAGGTTTACAGTTACAAGGCCTGTATTGTGGCACCGAGTATATCACTGGATATGGTATATAGATAGGTGGAGGTGGAGGACGTTTCACATAAGCGGATAGTTCCTCCAATTGTCTAAATATCTGGGCAAGCATATCATCTTGGCGCCTGTCGGATTCTCTTCGAAAATTATCGTATTGGTAAGGGTTCCAGTAATCATAGTGCGATTGTCTTGAACGTCGTTTGTGTCGCATTTGACTACTTGCATGCTCTTTAATATGTTTCAGAAGTGCATTTTCTTCAGAGTCGTCGTTTGTCGAATCGGCTTCGGGTTCTTGAACATTCCGAGCCTCAATTGTTAATACACAAATTATTCCAATAAATATTAATAACTGCTTCATCTATAACAAAACAAAATATTTTTTATCTTTTTATTTTGATCGTTACACCTGCCTCTTTTTCTTTATTTCAGATGTATTGTGAATGTACTGTTGTTATTTGAGACCAACGAGAATGGAGAAAAACTTTTGCCAAACCGTTACACTACTTATTGAAAAGCAAATACTGCCTGTTATGCAAAATATTACCTTACCTCTTTAACATCAAGGTTCTTTATAGAGGAAAAAAATACTATTACAAAAGGATAACGGTAAAAAACTGCAAAATGTAAAGATGAAGATGCGTCTTTTTGATTTCAGTTTTTAATTGTATCATCGACTATATCTTAGACTCACGTGAATAAAACTTATTTAGATTTATTTTGATAGATAGATTTATTTATTATATCCACTTGAAATATTTGCACGAGTGACAAATTGTAACAACAATTTTCACAATGGTTAAAACTAAATATGTTTGGCTAATTTAATTTACAATTCAAATGCTTTTTTACGATTTAGACATATTATAAATCCATAAATAACTAGCAGACATACCTTGAGCGTTAAATGTTAATCAAGCCGGAAGAATTTACTTTACAATGGCGTTTCTCTTTTGTATTTATACTTTAATCAAAGCTATAAAGATCCACTGGTGTTCCTTTTACTTCGGGGTATCGTTTTTAATTTATAATCACACACACAATCGCGCTTTATTTTACCACAAACTGACATACGTGCGCACTTCGTAACATTTTGAGAAAGACTGATCGGAATTATCAATAGTCAGCACAGCCATATAGCCAATAGCACTGCGCCCGCGCATATTAAATACTATTTACCACACACATACATGACGATATATTAAGTATATATTATATAAGACGCACCCACTCGTAATTGTTTAATAATTGATTTACTATACAAAGTTTAGGGTTTTCAGGTCTTTCTGTTATTAAGTGGTGTTTTAATTACGATTTTCTATAGTCAATATATCCTAATATCCTAATATTAGAAATGCGAAAGTTTGTAAGGATGTGTGTATGTTTGTTGCTCTTTCACGCAAAAACTACTTAACCGATTGCAATGAAATTTGGTACGTAAACAGATGGACAACTGTAATAATATACAGGAAACTTTTTATCCCGATATTCCTACGCGATACGGACTTACGCGGGTGAATCCGCGGGGCGCAGCTAGTTATTTTATATTTATACGCATCAGTAAACGACTTATCTAAAATTGACAACATTTCTAAATTTTTAACTACCTACTCGTTTTTTAATTTTTTATTTTAATAAAAACTATTGAAGATCAAAAATAATAGAAGCCATTTATTGCAATGTCGTAAATGCCAAATGACGTCACTTATACAGTCAGGAAATACGTATAATACGTTTTGTCCTATGCTAGTTATGATTAAGAAAAAAACTTACTGATATTAATACTTTAAATCTCATAGTAATAGATTTGAGAACTTCTTTTTGTATCTGGTCAAAAATGAAAAATGATGTGAAATTTTTCGTATTTATTTAATCTCTCAAAACATACAGTAAACAAATAGAATTTTTTTACACAATATGGTCACAATACCAAAATAAAGAAACGACTTTTTTCTTTCATGTTCTTATAAAAAATTAAATTGTTCAATTTGAAATGTTTGTTCATGTACTTGCCTCCTTTTATATTAGTGTAGAAACGTCCGTTTCTTTAAAAAAAATCACTGATCACACATTGGTTTAATACAACAGATTTTAATGGGTTTGGCGCTTCACCTTGAAAATATCAAGTGGTTTAGCCTGTTCCATTTAATTTTGCATAATTATTACCAACTAGGAGCTAATAGCATTCTCTGTAAACACACTACTACTAACTCTGGACGTAAAATGAACAAATACGACATATTTGTTTGAATTATATTAATGATATATATAATAATAATATTTTTTTGGGTTGACTTTACGATTCAAAAGAGGATGCAAATTATGTTACTACTAGCATCTCAGTGCAGTTAACAGATATACTCTACGTTAATGACGAGTAATTTTCCTTTCTGGAAGTGAAAAATATTTCAAAGTTGGTCAAGGAGTTTGGAGTAACTTAGTTGAAAAGGCCAAAGAAATATTTAAGGCGATTAATAGTACAGACGTGTGCAATGTGGTTGAATCTGAAGTTAAATGTATCCTACTAATATTATAAATGCGAAAGTTTGTAAGGATGTGTGTATGTTGTTGCTCTTTCACGCAGAAACTACTGAACCGATTGGAATGAAATTTGGTACGTAGACAGGTGGACAACTGGAATAACATATAGGCAACTTTTTATCCTGATATTCCTACGGGTTGAAGACTTACGCGGGTGAAACCGCGGGGCGCAGCTTGTAATGATATAAAAGTCAACCGTAGTCGCTTTTATTAGCCACATGTAAAAAGTTTTTTTTTTGGCCTTCATTAGTATTACTAAGGAAAGTTTCATATTACTGACCGTTACATATGCCAGCGATAAGGGTTTAAAACATTCATTTCAGTTTGAAAATTGAATAAATGAATGAATGAATGAATGAAAATCAGCTTTATAAATATATCTATTAAACCCGCTCGTAAAAAGTCATCAATCATAAATCTAAATATAGAAAATTATTTAGAACGGTCAAAATGAAAGTCATTCTTATTTTAAAAGGGATTTTGGAATAGTAAAAAAGTACAATGTGTTTCGAAATAAATCAGTCGAAACTAACTGTAGTCCAGTCCAATAAAAAAATTAAAATCGAATCAACTGTATGTTGGCCATTTGAGGATATTTCTTAGTGTTTTTTTTTTTCCAAGTAACCATAACAATTTTTTGTCAATATGTAATAAAATAGTAGTATAGATAAGATTTATCAGGTACTGCGCATAGTGTTATATAATTAATAAGTAATATTAAAAATATATATATTGGTTCTCGCAATTATGATCTTACTATAGGATAAAATTTATTCCTCTTCCCCTATATTTGACTTGCCTCAAGAATTTAAGGTACAACATGACATAAATATTATAAAAATGTGATCGTTAAACCATTAACAACATTCTTTACAGATAAATTAAGTGTTACACGCTTAAATAATTATTTATAGTAGGTACGTAGTCAATTATGTACGTACTTTGTTTAAAACCAACGATAATAAAATTTATCAGAGCACACTCAAGTTACTCATTTCACGATAATATTAGAATTAATATTCGCATTACTAATAAAACTAGTTTAAAATCACGTCATAGCCTCAATCATGACCAATTATTATAAAACTGTGGCAAAATTATAGATTTCGTTTCTCAAATCTATTAGCCGTTTTTCCGTTTATCATTTCCATATTAAGGAGTTTAGAATGTTTCTTGGACGACAAATTATCTCTAGCCGAATAATGTAATGCTATACGTTGTTGAGGAGAATACATGGGCTCTACGAAATACGAAAATATGTTTACATCATGAACGAACACAAAAAATGTGACATCTGGAATTTGGCATTTATTCATAAATACATCGTACAACTGAAAGATTTACATTATTGTGAGTAAAAATAAATGACATGTACATATTGAAGCTTACATTTTTATAGTATTTAAGGTACCTTACCTTTTTTTACAAGTTATGAAGAAGTAAGATTTCAGTTGTTTTTTTTATTATTGGTACAATAAAAAAAAACTTTAAGCTCTACAGCAAAGGCATGAAAACAAAATAATACGAAGCTGATGGGTATTTACTATTTAACCCAAATAACTAACAAAATGTTGCCAATGTTACCCAGAAATAATGTAACTTCCTATTATTTTATTCCGGTGGTCATAATATGAACACAATTTACAAGTTCTAATAAAACCTACCTACCCAATAAAAAAGCATATGACAAAGCACATACATTAACATTATCTTCTTCATTTTAAATAACGCCTATAAATCTCCCCTGTAAAATATTTGCACAGAAATTAAACGTTTTAATTTTAAGGGTAAATGTGTACAAAAATCATTGTATTTATAATAAAAACGTGTTTAGTACATACATAAACAAGGGTCAAGATAAAGCTGGGTTAATAGCGAATCCTAACTCGTAAAACAATAGACCTTAATAAAAAGCACTGCATTAGTTAACCGGATATTTGAGTCGGAAAACTCTGTCATTTCCTTTTATGGCTATGACAATGCCATAATAAAGAATAATTAGTATTATTGATTGTTGAAAAATATATTTTTCATTAGAAGGAATCAAAATTTAAGATTTATACAAAAACTTAAGGACATATAGAAGACTTACGTATTGTTTTTAGATTGGGATATCTTAAAGCGTTTCATATTATAATAGAGATAAAATTGTGGCCAAGCATTTTTGTCAGTAAACTTATCAAATCCGCTTTATTTTCAACCGACAATCGAATGTATTTATTTTTTTGGTTTTGAATATTGATAACTTCTAGAGCATTTAACCTCGCCGATTTTTTTTTTTTTAATAAGAAGTTGTCAATTGCTTCCATTTTAGAATTTGGATTGGTACCTCTTCCACAGGGACGTTAGTGACCTTATTCTTGTTGAAAAGAATTTATGTTATAATCTAATTATTCACTATCAAGATACTTGTTAACTTTTCCAAATAAAATCCTTTTGTGTAACATCTATGCAAGCGTATTCAATAATTAATCCACGTTATCCAGAAACGTTGGAACGTTTGCAATTCGTATTGGTGCTTTTTTTATATAAATCGTATTAATCTATCTTGTAGCCTTAAGTGACGCAGCTTTAAATGACGTCATCATTATAATAAGGACTACATTATGCCGTCATCACAGCGTTATTAGAATTGAAGACGTAATCATATTATGATACGATATAACTGAAAACGATAAATGTAAGATTTATGTTAAAGGGGATGAATTTTTTTTTCGTCAGGGCAGGCACCCGAGCTGATGGGTCACCTGGTAAACGACCACTACCGCCCATGAACATTTTCATAGGTATAGCCCTTGGAAATGCGTTGCCCGTAATTAGTAGGGAATTAGGGAAAGATGAACGATGGTAAGAAAAGAATGGGCTGGGAAAGGTGAGGATATAGATACATGAAACGCCATTAATTTTTATTTAAAATATTTTTAAATGCCATTTTGCCGATCTTCTGTTTCTGGTTCCTTCCCCATACGAACTCACCCATGGTGAGAAGCGGGCTCGATTTCTATGAAAAAATTAGAATTAGAATAGAAGTATTGAATAAAAATTATTCAATTTTTTCATAAATTTTTTCCCAGCCAAAACGTTGATGTAGGGGAGAAGGAGAATCTGAGCATTTACTTTGTTTTTATTGTTTTAATAAAGATTTATGAGTGTTAAACGCAACGTGTCTGCAAATGATCCCAAATGTATTTTATTTAGTTTTACTTTAAGGCGTTGATTAATTACCACTTTTTCAAGGTTTCTTGGTGCATTTGCTTGATTTTTTTAGCCGACCGCAGCAGTAGGAGGGTTAATTTTTTTTCGATTCTTTTGACATAATTGACTCATATTACATAAACCTTGATGGTATCGTCTTGATTGCACCAAAGAGGACAGCTAAGTGTATCTGTTATCTTAAGTTCAACTATAGTTAGAGATATAAGTGTAATGTGGAGTAAATAAAAAACAATTTCACCTTGATTCACCGAGAATGACTGTTATATACAACATAAACTAATAAATATTATTATTGGCAAATATCGTATCAATATAAATTTTTTATTATTATTAATATAATTAATGACCGTTTTATTTAACACTACCTGAACCCCGCGGTTTCACCCGCATAAGTCCGTATCCCGCAGGAATATTGGGATAAAAAGTTGCCTATATGTTATTCAACTTGTCCAGCTATCTACGTATCAAATTTCATTGCAATCGGTTCAGTTAATTTTTGCGTAAACACACACACATCCTTACAAACTTTCGC
Organism: Zerene cesonia; assembly: GCF_012273895.1. Classification (NCBI taxonomy): domain Eukaryota; kingdom Metazoa; phylum Arthropoda; class Insecta; order Lepidoptera; family Pieridae; genus Zerene; species Zerene cesonia. The sequence continues at coordinate 6,123,012 of NC_052107.1, forward strand.
ATTTATGATATTATAGTAGGAAGGATATAAGTAGGACTTGCTCCCCAATTACTGAAAAGAGAGAAAATAAGCTATTTCCACGCGTTAAAAAGTAGTCTATGTCACACTCTAGCCTCTAAACTATCTCCAGACACTAAAGTCATCATAAAACCGCTACGATGCATTCTGAAAGAAAGAACTAATAAACATACTTTCGCATTTTTACTATTACTTACGATTCATATATATGACACTAAATTCTACTATATAATATTATAAATGCGAAACTACTGAACCGGTTGCAATGAAATTTGGTACGTAGATAGTTGGACAACTGGAATAACATATAGGCAACTTTTAATCCCGATATCCCACGGGATGCGGACTTACGCAGGTGAAACCGCGGGGCGCAGCTAGTATTCAAATAAAGAAATGAGTATCATAACAAGATTTTGATTTTCATATCTTATACATTTATTATGAAATACGTATAATAAAGTCTTACTAATGCGGTCATATTTCATGTAGCCCTGGGGAGAATCATTACAGTCGAGATTTATGAAGTATACTGTTGGTATCGGAATGCGAGCTCTTACGCTTTTGCAAATGTTTACATTTCATTAATCAAAATAAGTAACCACCTGTTATAATATGTATAATAGAGTTTATGAACATAGGCACAAGGTATACAATTATCTGATAAGACAAGTTGTGGATTAAAATTGTATTGAAGATCAGCTTATGTCTTAGTATACTTAGAAAGACTCAGTAGTACAAACAATTCTACGAACCCAGAGTTTACCCAGATCTTAAGAAATAAACAAGTGACGCCATACAATGAGAACATTTTAACGAATTTATAACGATAAAATAGTATATGATTTTACTAGCTTAACCGGATGACGCTGTCCTATCTTTGTACGATCTGTTAAACACCTTATTATTAGTATCAACTAGCTGTAGCTGTGTGTAAATTTTCTTAATTTTTTAGCTCAATTTTTTTTTTAATTTTCGTTCTAAGATCCTTCTAATTGCAATAATTAGCACATCAAAAATATTACTACGGAAATTGGTATCGTGTTATCGTTAATCGTAACCAAGGGAAATAAGGTATTATTTTTATATACCTAGAGAGATATATACAATATTGATGCAAAATAAAGAAAAGAATCGAGTAATTTCTTAAGAAAAATTCTTCTTAAAATATAACTTCTAAGAAACATCGCACCGGCTCGAGTATCTATTCACTGTGAAATAAAAATACAAACATGACTCGAGGATGAGAAAATGCAGAGACTTGATGTTCTAAATTAGGCAGCTACCCTGATATTAATGACGCCTTACACATCAATCATTTGTAATAATCTTTTGTAGTTCTCAAATGTCAAATAGCACGAAACTGCCCTATTTGACACATTCGCATTATAGCTTTATGACAATTCGAGCAACTAGCTATAGTCCGTAGCTTCACCCGCGTGGTCAACATATTTTCATGGTATAAACATTCACTTCTTTTTGATTCCCTTGGGGGTAGATCCTACAGCCTGATCAACCTGACCGGTCCAGTAGTTTGGGCCGTGCGTTTGATAGATCAGTCAGTCAGTTCAATGCGTTTTATATATCTGTTTAAATAAAAAACGTTTATGGGACATATTCTTTAATAAATGAATAATTATCTCTTTTTGAATATGATATGAAGCTTCCAGAAATAATACGAATAACATTAACAATATAAATCCATCCTATGTGTGTTCCTTGCTTGAGTGCGCCTCAATAAAATTAATTATCGGTGAGCGCTCGCAATTACAGCGCCCCTGTTGTTTCTCTTATTGAAAAATCTCCTCGAATTTATTTATATAACATGGAATAAAATTATCATATGATTTTATTTTATTGTCTACATACTTATAGGCATTAAGCATAAGTGGAAGTATTAATTTAGCTTAAATATATTAATTCGTAAAAGAGCTGCATTGTTTTCATACTAAAATAAGATAAAAGGTACAACATATTTGATGCTAGCCCTTAGTCTACCATCACAATAAAAAAGCTAATATACCAAAACCAACTTCAAGGAATGTAGCATAAATAATATGCATACAAGTACAAATATTACATGTATTTTCTCATCGAAGTAAAACAACTTTGAAAACAATTTAGCAGCAACCTTACACCTCAAACAAATAAATCAAAGAATCTGTGTCTAAGTGGTTTGCGCTGTCACACGAAGTCATGCGGGTAGTCTAGAGGTCACACTTCGGTTTCACAATGTTACAAAGCATAGCTTCAGATATAATTATTGCAGCATTATTGATCATAACTGTAACAATATTATGGATAAATGCTTCTAAGTTCTTTTAACCCGTAAAAGCACATATGTTTCATTTTTATATATAGACTAGCTGTTCGCCCCGGTTTCACCCTTGGTACATATGTTGCCTATGTCCACTCAGTGTAATTGCAGCTTCCTAATGGTGAAAGAATTTTGGAAATCGGTTCAGCCGTTCAAGCGTGATAGCGTGACCAAAGAAAATAGGGATTCATTTTTATGGATATCGCTTTAGTTATATTTGTATTGTTTTATGTTGTAATTGTTGTGTTTATCTTTAATTGTTGTGCATATAATTTGTAAATGTTTTTGTATATAAAGAAAAAAAATAAATAAATTATGAACGATTTTAAAGGGGCTATGCCCTGTTTAAACTTAAACTGTGATCACCAGTACAATTGAATCAATATGATTTCGTTCAAGTTGTAGTCAACTTAGCCAAAAATTACATACCTAAAACTGAACCATTGCTTACTTGAAATGTATGACTGCTTTATTGCGATGTGATTAGTCGAATGTAATCAGCACAGGCAGATTCGCCTAGGCATTTATTGTAATGATAATGAATATAATTCTATGTGACATTTGCATGGCCTTTTACTGTACTGTGTTACTGCGAAGTCATTTGAGGTATTCATTAGATTAGATCATACTGTTGTTGTTTAGCACATGACTTTATCAATTTGTTTAATAATATTTTAAAGGTTTGTCATTGATTTCATACAAACTCCTGACACAAGCTTATCCTACTTCCTACTTATATTATAAATGTGAAAGTTTGTAAGGATATGTGTATGTTTGTTTCTCTTTCACACAAAAACTACTGAACCGAATGCAATGAAATTTGGTACGTAGATAGCTGGACAACTGGATTAACACATAGGCAACTTTTATTACGATATTTCTATGGGATACAGACTTTTGCGGGTAAAACCGCTTGGCGCAGCTAGTATTTAATAATAACAAGTCATAAATACAAATATTATTTCTAATATTACTTCCAGATATTAAACGTTTTATTTAATTTAGTTTGATCAAATAAGCTCAACTACCAATTGACTATTACTTTTCACAAGAATCTACAATATTGTAAATGCATTATAATCAATTCAGGATATCTGCATACTGACAATACAAATTCCATTATTAATGTTTCGATATTATCAATAATATTCATTTCGTGACCATAAACTGAATCTGGTATGTCATCGAGTTAACTGGAAGGAGGTATTCTGCAAATTACAATAGGATCATAAAACCGTATTCCGCATTGTGGCTCTTAATATTATTTCAAATATGACTATTTTACCTCGATTACCTTAAGATGAGACTCAAAATTTCGTAGTTTTCGTTAGGCCCATCTTATAATATTATATTATATACTTTTGAAACATGACAATTCGATCTAAAGCAGTTTAAGATAATTGTCAACCGACTTAAATAACTGGAGAAGAAGTCGACAGTATTTTTCTGTGTGTTACCTGAGGTCTCGACTCGACAGAATGAACCGATACTGATGATTCTTTTCTTATTAGAAAGCTGGCACCTTCTATGGGGTATTTGGTTTTGTTATGTGACTTAAATTAATACCTTACCTGACTATGGTGTTCCGAAACCAGTCATAGCATTTGGTATACAATTAAATTTAAAAAGTGAATAAACACAAATTTAGTAATTTCAGCTCTTATTTATTTCGAAAATCTAAAACAGAAAAAACATACGTTATAAATACCTCTAATAACTGCACTGTATTTTATATCAGTTTATTATTATGTCAGTAATAACACCCCGCATTACACTGTTGCACAAACATATTTATCACGTCTTGCGTATTAAAAGTAAATTTTATTTACATTACCTTGACTATTGCACCATAATGTATTAATCAGCTTTAATTTTTTAAGTACGGTACATATTACATATCGATATTGTATTAAGTAAACACGATGATGTTAGCCCTCGAATTGTCGAACAATGTTCACAAAAAAGATAGCCTGATTTTACTTCGTGTAAGTTCAGTAACCTTATCAATGCCACACTATTGTTTGCCGTCGCCAAAATAGAAAATGCCATCAGCATGAGCAGTAACATGAGTTCTAAACGTACATTAGTTGTTCATTATGTTCTAATTTTATTGTTTGTGTTGTGCAGACATAATAATGTTTTAGTCTATGCCTAATATAGGTTAGGTATATACAAGACAAAACACTGAGCTATTCCTGCAATATATTTGAAAGTAAAGATGAAAAAGAAACCTAGTTATCTTGTCTTGTCTTCCCATTTATCAATAACTAGCTGCGCCCCGCGGTTCCACCCGCGCTTTTTTAATATCGGAATAAAAAGTTGCCTATATGTTATACCAGTTATCCAGCTGTCTACGTACCAAATTTCATTGCAATCGGTTCAGTAGTTTTTTGCGTGAGAGAGCAACAAACACACACATCCTTACAAAAATATTATAATAATTTATAATATTGGTAGGATATACGCAACAACATTGTTCATTTGATTCTATTAACAAATTGTATATTACCTGTTTTCGGATTAGTGCATTATTATGTGAACTTCATGTGGATATATTTACGGAATACTATTTATGTGTTATTTTCTTGTGTTTGCTTTTACGCGAGTATTATACATTTAGAAATTAAAAATTTTTTAACGGATTTGTGACCACGCTCGCTGTAAAGTGTTCGAAACGTCAGGTTTATAATATAATGAATAAATCGCGTTTAAAATCCGTTAAAAAGTTTTTAATTTCTAAATATTTATGTGTTATTTGATATGTTTTGTACTTTGTATAGACATATAAAATACCACAATTTTACTGCGTAAGATTACCAGAATAGTAAACTGTCATCTGAAACTATTCTGTAGCAATATACAAACATTACAAATAACAATTTTTATCACATGCGTGGAATGTTATGTTTATCTTATTTATTGTCACTTTATTATAATTGATAGTACGCATCCAAAATACCTACTCATTATATGTTGGCCCGGCTTAATTTGAAATAAAAATGTATGAAATAAAAGCATAAGAAAAGAGAATAAACTTAATCCTATATATATATTCTAACTCATATCGATTTATTCCCGTGGGCGGGTGCAACAACTAGGCGGGTGCGAAACGTGGCGTTATATTGCGTACTCAATATCAACTGCGATGAATTAATTAGAATATTATTAATTGATGTGGCGGCTTAATTTATTGTTATGATGAATATGTCTTGATTAAACTATTTGAGATAGATTATTAACAATCTACAGTTTACATAGCGTTATTAAATGATATCTTGTGCGCTGAAATAACTTCAAACTTTTGATGATAAATGTCAAACAAATAATGACTTCCTTAGCGAAACCTGGCTTTTTCTAGATATGCAAATGTTCTACTAAAGCTCAATAATCATTTTGATAAGATATAACTTCAACTTTTTAGGTCCCCGATTACACCACAAACTTTTGCAAACAAAGCAATCAAAATAGTCGCGAAAAAACGACTAAGCGACAAACGCTTCTTTTATAATTGATGAGTTAATAATAAGCATCTATTGTGCTGAAATATGCTTACAACTTCAAGGATTTTTATGTCGAAAACTATGACGAATTTGGTACTTGAACCCAATCAAGAGGTTAGCAATATGTCTCGTCAAAATATGTGTTCTAATGTGTGTGGGTCAATATGTGTGTTGTGCATAACGCCTATTGACCATTATATTTTATGCTTACTGATAAAAATAGATATGATCATTATATAGCCTATTCTTTATTGCCATTATTTTATGCCTCTATTGATTATACAACGTCATCAAAAATAGAATATAAGCGTCCCCAGTTCTGCGAGTCTGTTTTCCTACACGATGTAAAACATCTCTGGCGTTCTTACCCATCTCAGATTTCAGTCTAGACGATAATATTAATTGAATGAGAATGATTGATGAATGTTCTGCTCTTGTACCAGATGGTACCGCTTACTCACTGGTAAATTGGTTCAATTAATTGCTTCTATTTTTATTTGTGATAATTGATTGCATATTAAAAAGGATTATTATAATGAAAACAAAACTTAACTTTCATTTGTTATACTATATTGTAAAGGTGGTTTTAAGGGTGGATAAATGGTGGCTCAGTGGTTAAAAACCTTGAGGACCACGAACTTTTAATCGATACTTCGGTGGTTTTGTTTTGTTGATGGTAAGCGCTACCACCGCCCATGAACATTTGGAGAGGCGTGCAGTCGATTGCAGACCTTACGCCTCTACCAACGGATTACCGACTTCAAATTGAAAAGGGATGAAGAAAAGATTGACGGGAGGAATAAAATAAAAGACTGGGAAGGATAAGGAAAAGGATATGGGCATCCGGCACCCCCACTCACCGAACGAAACACAGCAGTATGCTATTTCACGCCGGTTTTCTGTGGGGGTGTGGAACTTTCCCGGTGCGAGCTGGCCCAATTCGGGCCGAAGCGTGCTCGACTACCACAAGGAGCTACCACATGGTTCGAGAGCAGGCGAGCGTACAGACAAATAATTTATTTTTCAATTTATCTACGCATGTAGATAACATCACCACTACTCAAAACGGTGAATGAAAACATTGTGAGAAAACCGACATCTCCAAGAATCCGAAGCATGTGGCCTCTGCCAACCCGCACTTGGAGACCGAGGAAGATTATGACCTGAAACCTCATACGAGGCCTGTGGAGGCCTCACAGCAGTAGGAACATACATGGGCTGATGATGATGAAGGATAAGGGAAGAAAACAAACCAGCCCGCTCCTTTTTTAATTTCTTCCTCTGTCGCACTCGGGTAAAAAATTAACAAATTTTATCCTAAAATTCAAACTGAAATAAAGGCAAAAATATTTTAATGACGTATACTCTGTTTTCAAGTACTAACAAGCGAGTCTACATGACCAACTCTGACATGGATTATTACTGTAGATAGTATAGTGGGTTCGTTTTTTTACTTTGACTTTTAAATTTGCAAAAATCAGCAATGGTATATAATGAATAAGTTTATTATACAATCGTCATATATGTGTATAGGAAAATACCAATTTAGTACGGTATATATAATTAACGTTAATGATGTAGAAACGGAAACACTCTATGGAACATACATGGAAAATACGTTGACTTAACAATTATTGGATTGCAAATAGATTCGTTACAGTATTACGCATTATTAGTTCATAATTGATCTATTCATATTGTTATAACATATAATTGATGAAGCTTGCTGTTTGAATACAGATTTGTTCCTTTGATAAGACATCCCGACGTAAGGTATAAAGGCTTAATACAATTTAGATATTACGGTTCCCTTAACATACACAAGCCGCGCAGCCTGTCCAGATCTGTTATACAGAAATGTATTAAGGTGAGTACCTAGAAGTATATCTCTTTCAAGATTAAGAGGGAATATGTATATAACTGAATTAGCTGCCAGGTGCGACATTTTCTGTTTGCCACTATCTGATCATTAGTATCTCAGGAATAATTATAAGTCAACAACCACGCACATTAATTAACAAGGTCTTTCAGGGCCGCCATTTTGTGCCCTTTAATTGCGACACTTAAATATCGCCCGTGTTTTAATAAAACAGCCTAGAAGGAGGCTCGTTACCAAAACCGACTAAACTAACGTAAATTTTGTGCTTCGCTAATGAAATTTCCATTTGAATTCGGCAATTGTATTAATTCATTGAGGTTTAAAGTCCAATTGGAATGTAGATGAAGTCAAATGAGAATACAATTTATATGTAACCAGGTTTTATATGATTTTGTATAAATCAATATTTTTATAAATTAATATACTTCTATTCCGTTTATTCTCTTAGTTGTTAATCAATTATCATTTTTTTTGCAGTTATCTACTGTTCTTATACAATCATGTTCTTGTAAATTATAAATAAATTGATCTCACGTCATTGTCAATAAAGGCTGCAATTGTATAGGTTAAATTGATAATATTTATAGGTTTAAGATTTATGCCATAAATAAACATCAAATACTTGATTAAATCACTGTGTTAGACAATCGCTATAATAATTCTCGGGTGTTAAAAGCCTGTCAAGTTCTGTAGAACAAATGGATTCCTTGAACAAGCTTTATGTTTGATATAACCAGTAACAGATATTCGTAACCGATTATTCTTAATATGAGTCATTGAAAACATCATATCAAACCCATAGCTTTCTAACTGTCTTTCTATATGTCTCATCTATAAATCCGCACTGGGGATAGTGTGGTGAATTTTAGATTCTTCATAAGAAGCCTACGTCAGTAATGTGATCAAATTAATTATGACACAGAAAACGATTTATGAACTATGGACACGTTTTCGAAAAAAATTCTAAATATAACTTGAGGCATTACATAAGATATCATAACTACCTTCACACAACTTTATATACTTAATGTTATTTGGAAAGTTATAATTATATAAATATTTAAGGCAAAAAGGCATAAAATTCGTACATAATACAACACGAGAGCTAGGCAACAAGAATACTCGGTAATTCCATTTAACGATGAAATAAAATGTAAGCACAATAAAATGTACTTTATGCAAATGGTTCACAGTTACAACAATGAACGTGATAATATTATTTGCACTCAAATTTAGGGGATACGTTATGATTCAACGAAAAATTAATTATAATATTAACGAACATTTTACTTCAAAAATATCGCATCGTAAAAATATACCGAGATAACAAGTACCACTGCAAAACATTTTGTTATTTAAATATTTAGTTTTGAGTACTTCGTCGTAAATATTTTATCTTTATAGAAAAAAAAACTACTTTTAAAAGATTTAAAATTATCTACACTAACATTTAAAGAGAAAACTTTAGTATTTTTGTATGTTTGTAATGTTTTCACGCAAAATGTATAGAAAGCTGCAACTTCATTGATTGACATAGATAGATATGCGTACCACTTGCGAAGTCGGGGCGAACGGCTAGTATCCACATCCAAGCGAATCAGTGATTTTCATATCTCTGTTACGTTGATGTCATTCTTATTTTCAATTAATAAAAATCATTTACAATTAAGGCCATGCCACTGTATTCTTAGTATCGGCCTCATGACTAACACTTACAAAAACAATCAACTGTTATAAAACAATCAGACAACACTTAACCCATAATTTTGTAGAGTAAACTAATTTAAATATCGTCGTCATACATGACATTTATAATTACGAATGTATTGTACATAATATTTCACACTGATTCTCCGCGCTTTTATAAGGATAGCTGCAGAAATAATCAAACTTTCTTGAATTTATAAACAGTCATTAAAAGTTGTTAATATTTTTTAAGACGTCTGAAAATGCCTATTAACGAAATGACTAAATGAAACTCCCAACTCTAAAAGCTTTAAAACTCTTCCCCTAGAAAATCATGGAATCGATTTTGCTCTTTTACCGTGCGACTTTGAAAGCTCTACTTTCATTACATTACTCTGTCTGTCAGATATCTGAACGGCTAAAGCGGCTTGTGTAATTGAGTTACACGGATAATAAAGCAACATTGAAGAGAAATTATTGCAGTTTAAATGAATTCCATATAAAATATGACATAAATGAAATAAAAGAAGCTTTTATTGCTTTATTGAAAAGATCCTTTCTTTCAAGACTACTTATTGTTATAAATAAAAATCCAGTCTTGCTTATGGCAGATCCGTCAATATTGAAGTCACAGCGGAAAAATCAATTACACTGGTCGGCGAATGAAAAGGCACATTTATAAAGACAGAAACAACAGATAAAGTTGTGAGAGCAAGTACTGAAATAATGCGCCGGGTACCATCTTGCTTGTTCATTGAATATTCCTATTTATTATTTTAAAATCACGCTTCAAATAGGGAACTTAAACGTTTTTTGAATCAACAAATCCTGCAAATTCTGCCATTGTCATTGTTTCATACCATGCACATAATGTAAATATTTCAATTACAATGCATGTCTCGCCAATGTCACGATTTGGTTATGAGGGGAACACAATGTATTGGTAATAAATCAAAATGTTTTTACATATTTTGATTATTCTTACTGATGCATAAATAATTTTTTGCTCAATACCGTAAGGCTACAATGTGAATACGCTCCACATTTACGTCAGTAAAGTACTATAAGAAAAATTTAAAATTGAGTTTATCATAAAATTCTTGGGGCAGCAGTCATGATATATTTTAATTAAATCAGCTGGGATTAATGGTTCATAATACACAAAAGCTTATAACGACATACATATATTTTAAACGCACAAATTACCATTTGGTATTCTCATTGAGATCCGAGTTTTGTTTGTCGCGGTCAATTTAACATTCAAGTAATAATACTTGTTCAAATTATGGTAGTTCAGTAGGATCAAATCTCGTGAAAGATAAAAGGAATATTACATTAAGCCCAAGCTTAGTTGCGAATCTTCATAATGAGGAGCATAAATGAGAATTTGGGGCCCAGAGAAATCAGCAATACATTGGATTTTTAAGTTTAGTGGAAACATCTGTATAACGTATCTACATCTACATACTACTTACCTATTATTATCGGAATGGAGTGCTAACTTGCAATCCAAGAACATTCCTGCTTAAAGCTCTGATAAAATATCACACTGCTTTAGTAAAAATTGTCCATCGAACTATAAAGAGGAGCTTTATTCTTTCGAAGTTTAATATTTGATTCTAATTCTTCCATTCAATTCACCGACGCTATTATTTATTATAGAATAGGGTGCAAGGCTGTAAAAAAGTGCAAACTTTTTCACGCACGATAACATTGCTTTGTTTTATCTTGTTACAAATAAGGTTTATTTTGTAATCTAAAACTGCCATTTAAGTTAGTAGCTCACTAACGGTGTTTTGTTATTTGTTAAGCATGCAAAGCTGTCTGTTTAGCGCTTGATATATTTCCGTCCAATGTTCCAATATTGCACCGAATGCTTACCGGATTATGGAAGTGATAAATAACTGATGTCTGCGTATGTACTGTTTAATCTTCTGCGTTGTATCATTCTCTCACTTGTAATTGTCCATCGTGATCGAATTTACTTTATAGGTTATATGATAAAGTATCTATTTAACGAGATATTGCGATCTTTTTAATCTTCCATTGATCTCACTGTTATACGCAATAACATTTTGGGAGCCTTTGTTGTCTATTACGAGATTAGATTCAAGGTTTCTACCATTGTCTGGTGCTACATTCTCTACAGATGGACCGATGTAATAACCTTGCTCAATTTTAGATGATGAAGAGTGCGATAATTGTTTAAAATAATGAGAATCAAATCGAATCATCATCAATACACATTTACTAAAAATATGAAATAATGTCCGACATTGCTGCATTGGAAAACAAACCGTCTGAATTTTAATGTTTTATTTGTTAACTAATACGAGAAGCTACAATAATATTCGCTACCAAAATTTATTTTACTTTTTTTGTTTGTTATATTAATTCTAAAGAGAATCGTATGAGTGTTTTAATTTTTTTGAAGTCTTAATAGCAGCAACGGTATGCAACATAACATTCTTGGTTTTTTTTTATAAATAAAACTCACAAGAAAAATTTAACAACCCCCTAGTACCTTCACTAGAAGTTCAATAATAAAATGTTTGCTTATACAATATTATGCCAGTGTAAGTGTAAATATGTATTGTGATAAATTCACAATATCGTAGCAAAATATCGCTATACATCATCGAACCGCCGACCATTATGGGTGAAAATATGTTCTTTTAGTCCCGATTACAAAAACAAATTACATCATATAAAAACCGACCATTCAACTCTTTTGTAAAGTAATATTTTACAAAATTAAACTAACGTCGATAATTCTTTTGTTTGAAGAAGGCAAGGAAGCAGTTGCGCCGTTTTTTCTTTGTAAATGCTATATTTATACCTCTACCCAATTGATTTTGATAAAACTTGCACTAATCCCTAAATTAGACCACACACACTTAAAATAAAACATGTAATTTCAAACCAACTTACGTACTTACGTAAATACTTAGCATTATGAGTAACATATAAACATAAAATATGACGCCATAAAGTATCCTAAAACTTACAAAACTACGGCGAAAGCCCGTCGAATACAGAAGAGAATATAAAAAAAATTTATAACGGTTACTTTTACACATACGTTTTATTTAGTTTTATTACATATGTATATTTTCCTTTGCAATTAAAAGTACCTACATGTCTTTTTAGTATTTTTTGTTTATTCAAAATTTTTCAACGAAAACCTTCGAGAACAAGAATGCAATCATGTATCCTTTTGAAAGATAAGTAAAATAATTTTCAATCGAGTGGAATGTTGAATATTGAATACTTTCGGCAAAAATCCGCTAGAGAATCCAATAAGGCTTCGAATAAAAAACGCTACCGCAGTAACGTCTTTACTGAACGCAAGACTGCCTTGTAGCATTGGAATAAATAAAGGTTTATGCTCTTTCATCTTCGAATTATAGGCGGCATGGCTTCTCGAGCATGTTTGAATGGAAACGAAATTCACAGTCATGACATTTTTATATGAAACACGTTTCAGAATTATTTTCTGTTTAAAATTCCCTCGTGAATGTACGGTCGAAAGATTTTAATCTTTCCGCATGTTGCTCCTTGATTTCAAGCAACAATGACTGCTTCCAAACTCACTTATCAATAGGTAGGGCAGGGTAGGTAGGGTAGGGCTAATGAATCAGTCACTGTGAGTCATATATTAAACGTAGTTGTACGTTAGCACGTGTATCTAATATGAATCGCTTCATGATAGGCGTGAATGAAAAACCCATGTTCTCAAAAGTTACGCATACAAAATACGAGTATAGCAATGATTCACGTTCTGAGTGAAGCACGTAGATTTCCGCCCATACATTTATTTATACTATACGGTTATTTCGTCAAACAACCGACTCTCTTGGGGGTATTTATGGGTATATATAACTGGTACTGGTTTGATTTTGAAAATTAAATTATGCTTACGTATTAATTTGAGGTGTATTTGGAAATGATTGACGATGGGTATAATAGATTAAGCTAAGAAGGGTAAGGAAAAAGTTACAATTGAGGGCCTCTGGTCCTATATTTATTATTTCACGCCCTTCTTTTATGGGAGTATGGTACCTTTGCCGATTCAATCTGGCCAAAGTGCTGGCGTGCCGAAGCGTGCTCGACTCCCACACTCACTTCCTTAAAACAGTTTCTATATAAAAGAACTAACAAGAAACCTTTCGCAAAACACATACGATTTTGCATAAAGTAATAATTATTTCATAATATACTGTCTTGTTGCTTCTAGACAATAACATTCGATGGCTTTTTATCATCCATAAACCACTTCATGAAATTTATGTTCACATTATTGCCATTTTAGAAGATAGGACGTCGTTCAAAAACAACAATAATTTATTAAATTTATTGTATTATCTTAATAATCCTCCTTTTTTTATCTACCTTTAAGTATCCGCACTAAACTCCATACGCTTTTTAATCTATTCAACATTTTCAATTACTTTAACAACTCGTTCTCGTAACATTGTTAAGCACTGCTTTAATCCCGACAATGATGTCAAGAAAACCGTTATAAATCTTCGTGAAGCGTCTAGTTGCTGGTGTAATTTGTTAATTCTTTGTCAACGCTTGAGTCGGATGACAACTCCGCTTTATATCGCGGTTGTAAACCAAAGCAAATCGTAAAAGGGGAAATTGCATGGACAACAACAACACATAACAATGTTTAATTATTTACGTAAATATCCAGACATGAAGTGTTTAAATAATGCTTTAAATATTTTTGATAAAGTATATGTTTTTTAAAAAAATCATACTAATATTAAAAATGCGAAAGTTGCTCTTTCACGCAAAAACTGCTGAATGGATTTTCATGAAACTTTGCAGTAATATAGCTATATTGGCGTGCGCTGCCCTAATCGTTGGAGTTACACAAAGATAATTACTGTAGGAATATTTGTCTTAAATAGTTCTAAATAAAAATCCGCGATAGCATATATCTATCTTTTATGTGTAAGTCACTATGATCAATATAGTAAACAAAACATACAATTTAATTGGATATTTTTTAACAATGCACATTATAGAATATTTATCGAACTTTTATGAAAATCGATACATCTGTCACTTTACGCATTGAATGTAGATAAACTTTGTCTTTTACACTAAGTAATTTGGACGAATAGATTAAAAGTCATCACGATAAGATGGCCTAAAACGGAATATCTAAAGCGCCTAAAAGGCGCGGCGCGCAGAGCGAGCGA
>NC_052107.1:6138621-6163028 GCF_012273895.1 Zerene cesonia
TTAAAAGTCATCACGATAAGATGGCCTAAAACGGAATATCTAAAGCGCCTAAAAGGCGCGGCGCGCAGAGCGAGCGAGGGAGAAGCCGTCATCACCGTAAGGGCAGACGTCTTTGACGGTTGTGTTCATTAAACGATTTTTTGTATGACAAATTCGATTCTCAAAGCGTTTTATTGTTTCATACAATACGTATATCCTACTAATATTATAAATGCGAAAGTTTGTAAGGGCGTGTTTGTATTTGGTACTCTTTCACGCAAAATCTTCTGAGCTGATTGTAATGAAATTTGGTACGTAGACAGCTGGACAACTCGAATAACATATAGGCAACTTTGTATCCCGATATTCCTACGGGATACGGACTTACGCGGGTGAAACCGGGGGGCGCAGCTAGTGATAAATATAAGAAGACTGACAAAATATATTTTTATTAATTTTCTTGTCTTCTTCTTCATCTTCAATTTATATTCGCTTGGACTGGTTTATAAGTACTTATAAAAGTGAGTATTATATTTATTTAGAGCACTGTGTATAAAGCTTCCTTATATATCTTGAGAGATACTCCACACATTTAACGTAACCTAAACAAATTCTAGATTCGATTAAATTACAATCAATTCAAAAAGCGTCTTAAGAAAGCTCCGAAACAATCAAGGCACGGTTATAAATTATCCTGACAAAACAACTCGCTAAAGTAATGAACATTAATGCGAATATTTCAGGCATACTCGTTACCAACTGAAACTTTATTAATTTCACCAAATAATTTTTGCCATACCAAATGAGAAAGCAGTTTAAGCTCCACAATACACATTCCATTAACGTACACTAAGTAAATTGATTATAACTTATTCAGCTAGACGATATTGTTATTAAACCCTACAAATACGATATAATTGTCTTTATGCTAAAAGATTTAAGATTGAAATATTTATCCATATACCATACCATCTGTACCATCATACAAGTCCAAAGAGAGGTTTTTGCGTAGAAAAAGTAGCAAATGTCCATACATTGTTACAAACTTACGCGATTATAATGTTAGTAGATATTAACGATGGGCTTTATAAAAGCCTCTAAGTTAAAGAAAATACATTTGAATTCAGAACCTCCTTATTAATTTTTTATTGTCGTATATAACTAAATAAATCATAAATACAATAAATGTGTGGCTAACAAAGCGTTTATATTAATGGCCTTTTTAATTCAAAAGTTGGTATGTTTTCCAGTTTTCTCAGAAGTAGACAGCGTTGAAAGTAACAGACAGGACTAAGTCGTGTCCGCATTGCAACTTGTCAGTATCCAGCTATTCGTCTCTTTATTGCTTATTATTTCCTAGTTGCCTGTTTAACAATTCATCATTTTAATCTTGATTATAAAACTGAATAAGTAAGTTTATTCCTTAATAATTTAAAAAAGCTAATAGGTTCTTATCTCGATCCTTAGCAGAGATTTATCATAGATTAGGCTCGCTGGATCTGACCTTAACCTCCAAAAGGGACATAGGACTGACACAAACGGACTACTAAAATCATTCCGTAAACTTTAGGGATTAGGCATTAAAGGTTCATGTGAATGGCCACTATGCCATTCTAATTATAATTTAATAGATTTTGCTAGATTCTCCCACGGGGAGAGGAGAGAGGAGATCTTTCCATATCAATAGCAAATAACCATTGTGCCCAATGATTACTGTTGTTGCAGAGTTCTAAATCATCGTTTATGTAAGTAGACATATAAGTATATGTAATCTTATAAATCATCATTATTCTATGTATATATTATCCATTTATTTCGATATATATTAGTGGTATTTATAAAATCGAAGTAAAATATTATAGGGAATGATTAATTATTTTACAAATGCTGTGTGATGATATACGAGTTATTGTAATAATAGAATCTCAATTTTTAGTCTAGACTATGAATGTGAGAGTCGAGCATATTATCAGCCAGGAATTATATGAATTAAAATATGTCTTAAATTAAGTTAAAATAAGCAAAATTAATTAGACTGAGTACTGATATCACGACCAAATAGCTTTTTTTAAATAATTTTAGAGACACCAGGAATAATAAACCAGAATACGATACAAAGTTATCAGAAAGAAAAGTGAATATAACTCTTTCAGAAAGGTTTACAACCACAAGCACCCGGCCATACCGCATTTTATAGTCGTGGTAAATGGAAGAGTACTTGTATGTAATGTAAGAGATACTTTATTCTTTCATTAGTAAGAGGATTTTATATACTACTTCTGTCTTACAGATTATGTAATGCTCGTTTCATTTAGAAATATAAAATTTCGCGAATATGTAATTAACAATGAAATAGAGGTTGCTAAAAAGGTATTTTGTATATTTCATTAAAATAAATAGTTGATGAGATGTTATGTACACATAAAGTTGTAAAAAATGCCATACTGCCTCTTCGAAAATCCACAGCGTGCTAAATTCTGTAGTCCACAAGAACGAGGCCGGCGGAGAACTGATTTCGTTGGTAAATTACCGGGAGCATTCAAATATCTTAAAGTAAAAAGTAAAAAATGAAATGAAAATAAAAAAAAATTCATTTGTACAATATTAAAACTACAATAACAATTTATATACACAAATTATTTATTACTAAGTTATAAGTACATATAAGAGATATACAAGAAGCTACAAAATATAAGCATTATATTTTTATAAAACCATTTAAATTTGAAACGAGATGAAAAAACTTATTACATTAGGGGGAACTAAGTTCTAAAAGGCACATAAAAATTAGCTTTTTTAAAAACTATAAAGGTACTATATCCGCCAAGCTAGGGCAATTTAGATGAAATAATAAGATACGTTAAATATTAAACCAAATTTTATTATCTCATTCATAAAATTGAAAAAAAAAAATTAATGAAAGAGTTATTTGTAAGGTTTATTCGGTTCGGTCGTTTGAATAGAAAAATGCACATATAAAATGATAAACGAATTTCTATTATTAATAAATTTTGTTATGAAAAGGTACTTTTCTTATTATTAAACTGAGGCAGATAAACTCGTACATTTATCCATAGAAATTAAATTCGCACTGTGTCTACTCTCTGTAAATTGACTTGTACTCATAAAAAGAACACTCAATTGCTTTTTCCCGTTACAATGACTCTGCTTAATTTGCTAATAAGGAAGAGTTAGTGTTGAATGTCATCATTATTTGAATATTCTCATATGATTTGATACGTACACTTTTAATTACTACTAATTATTCACACAAGCGCACATCCAAACGATTTCTCAGCAAAAACCCTCTCCATTACTACCACATTTTATACCAAAAGTTATGCCATCTCTATACAGATTTAAAAAGGTAATCAAATCCGAGGAAGCAAAGTGGTTGGAAATAGATTAAATGTAGTTCTGAAATAAAGTAAAAAGTGTACTCAAAAAAGAGAGGCAGTGTGCAGCTTTTGCATTTCGCAGTCGACTGGCTCTCACGTAAACATACCGGTTTTTTCTTTATTCCATCTAGTCTAACCGCTTTTATATATATAGGTTATTGCAATTTAATATGGCTTGGAAAGGTATTAATGAACTAGATTTACGCCCGCATCTACGTCCCCGTAGATAAAGGAAATATGTTGTTTCACCGCGGTAAACATTAGCGTATGTCACTGTCAATCACTCCTAACACAAAAATCATATCATAAAATCACTCTGTTGCGACAAGCAAGTAATAACCAAACAAACACACTGTTAATTTTGTAAGGATAAATTGCAATCATCCTTTTAACGACGCTAGGTAAATTGAATATAAAGCCCACACGAGAAGATAATTATAATTTAACTACCTATTTTTTTCCTTTTTTCCATAAAAAAAATATTCGTGAAAACCGTATTAGTATCACGTAAAGACCAAGAAGATTAAAATATAAAAGGATGTAAAATTTCAATGTATCCTTTGCTTATTGCAGTTAATAAAACTGTATTGTACCTAAAATCACAACAATTTTCGGTTCAATACAGATTTATAACACTGTACAGTAAAAGATAATTAAAGAAAATATTTTAAAATGAGACGTAATGTTATAAAAAGTATTTACGTGTAATAAAAATATTAAATGAAATGTTAGCATTAATACGAGTAAGTTAAAGTGATGATATCATATGTGTATCATACGTATGTGTATACAAGTGCTGTTAGTTAATATAAATGGGCAAATAATAGTGACAGACGGCAACTAATTTACACATTTTCTCAATTCAGAGCTGCAATCTAAGCCAGCCTCGAAATCTTTGCTTCCGGATAGGTGGAACATCCTACAATGCTGCAGGAGATTTTATTTTTATTTGTAATTTTTCTATTGACTGCTACCCATACTATTGTTTTATAACATCCATTTTAGAGTTATTCTAAATCGTTTCCGTTTTACAATGCAAATATGTAATATATGCATCTTGATATTATGTATGTAAACACACGTGAGGGTCACTAGAATGAGACTGATTTGAGATTCTCGACCCCGCTAAAGTCAAAACTGCTTACTGTGTAACAGATCAGTATATTGTAATTTGCTGCACTTGAGGCATAGAAAAGATGCTATCCTGTGTACAAGAAATACCAAAAAAAAATTATTTCTATAGGAGTTAAGTGAGTTAAGCCATATCTTGAATATGTTCAATATGTCCCTAGAATTATTCAAATATGTACATTTCAAATGCACCAAAGCTATTGCAGGAGTGCAGTTTTCAAAGTACTTGTTCCATAATGATTGGATAAATAATTCAAGAGAAGCAGCTTATCGTTTGCTACGAGGGTGCTGTTAGATATACAGCAACGAAGTTTATACTTATAAGTGTTTTGTGTCATACATACACAGTCGTAAAATAGCTCCGTTTTTTATGATTTATTATGTTTTGTTCTTGAAAATTACATAAATTGAAAATTTTGCGTTTTACATTTAACTAGCTTTCCGCCCGCGGCTTCGCTTGCGTAGTAAAAGAAAAGAAATAGACAGACCGAGGTCTACCCCGCATAGTTACCGTTCGCGATGGATTTCGGGTATAAAAGCTATCCTATGTTCTATCTACAGTCTTAAACTATATCTGTATCTATTTTATCCAAATCAGATCAGTAGTTTAGGCGTCATGAAGACGACAGGCAGACAGGCAGTAATCCTGTCACATTTATAATATAAGCAGAGAATACATTTTATGGCTTCAGATAATAGAAGTATATATAGACGAGGAGTTTATTTTCGTCTTTGTCGACTTCAAACATAAAATAAACATAAAATAAATAAACCTTCTCACTCGAGGGAAATGCTTAGGTCCAAATGGCACTTATAACGCATTTGTAATGACGTTATTAATTACGAACACACTTTGTGTACGAATAAAATTCCCAAATTATTTAATTACATAACGTCAGAAAAATTTGCGAATGAGGTAACGAATATTAAAATGGTCTTCATTTTAATGGAGTTCTACAATTATCTTTAACTGATAAAGTACGGTAGAACTATAATTAATGTTATGTACGTTATTCTTTTTTATCCATCTTGTCGATGAAAGCAACTTTGCGCATAGGTAACCGAACAAGCTGTGGTTAGAATGTATTATACTTAACGACTTCTCTAAAAATTTAATGAACTTAATTATTATGACAATATGCTTTTGATAATCCCCCTTTTCGCGTGGATTTGATGCTAAGTTTAAACTTCTTAATCATTTACGTATTGTTTTGATTGTTTAGTGTACAATTTATTTCGTTGGTTTATAATTTATAATAACTTTGTTTAAGATACGTTTAAATTTTAAAGTACGTTGTTTAAAGAGAAAATTCTTGCATTGAATTTGTACTGTACTGTATTGCACTGTACTGTACTTCGTGCGAAATTCGTCGATCAATTTGTCTTGCAAAGAATTTAACTGAGTGAATTATATACCGCTTGAGGGAATGTAATTTAAAGCGAAAAACATTTTTATATTGCCTTTAAGAAAAATTACTTTCTTGGAAATTGTTTACTTATTTTTTATTCTGGGTTGTTAGCTACGATCGGCAAATATTTACAGCTAGAAAACGTTATGAAACAGGACTATAAACATACAGAAGATTATCCAATCAATAAATTTTTTATTAATTTTCATCAAAAACTGTGCACAGAATAACCAGTCCCTATTTTATAAATACACATGTTTTTAAAAGAAAACAAACAGCCATCCTCCTATATTCGCATTAATAACATGTTAAAACATTAAAATAAATTACCTATGAGATTTTCGAGGTGCGGACATATTTAAGATGAATTTATTTGTCTGAAATAAATGATCCAGCAATACGCCTACATATATAAGTAAAAATGGGGAAGTACCACACCCCCACAGATAACCGGCGTGAAATAATAGCTTGCTATTGTGTTTCGTACGGTGAGTGGGGGAGCCGGAGGCCCATATCCTTTTCCTTACCCTTCCCAGTCCTTTCCTTTATTCCTCTCATCAATCCTTTCTTAATCCCTTCCCAATTAAAGTCGGCAATCCATTTGTAAAGGCGAAAGGTCTGCAATTGACCTTACGCCTCTCCAAATGTTCATGGGCGGTGGTAGCGCTTACCATCAGACGACCCACCAGCTCCATTGCCGACTATGACATAAAAAAAAAAAAAATATATATATATATATATATATATATATATATATATATATATAGGATATCAATATAAGTCAATTTAAAAACAATACAAGTCAAAATCCGCAAGTAATAACCTGACTCATAAGTAATATGGATGTTATTTTTAAGATTTTGTATATTGTCATGTTAATTGACTTTAAAGAACAAATAAGGTACATATAAGGTTTGTCTGAGAATTGATACCAGGATCATGGAGTAACTAATAAAACCGATAAAAGTACCTCCTCCTTACTTAAATGCCTGCTCATTTGCCCAGGTGTGTTTCAACTCCATTTAAAATGTTCTCAGCGCATTACCTGGACAATATCAAAAGTACTTGAAATTTAGGCAAATTTGGAGACAGCTACATTCATCTGGATGGAAGTTTGATAATCGCTTAGTATTCAGTATTCACGTTGCGCTCGGCTTAGCTGCCGGCGCTGTCTGAGTGCACAACCGTGTAGCAAGCACATTGTGGCCTCTCAGTTGTGAATAGAAAGCGCTGTGCTCTTGAATTCATCCGATTTATAATGTTCTGCCCAAAATTTGGGTAAGGATTATGGTTATAGTTTCCTATTACATTCAATTGTATGTCAAAGAATGTTTTCAACTTTGAAAGACAGTTGTGTTTAGATTGCATACTTTTAGGGAATGTTTATATATTTGTGTTTATTATATTAGTAAGTATTCGATAATATTTCGTAATATTATCGAATTCTTACTACTATACGATAATAAGAGGAAAGCATACGTATATCCCGTTATTTTAGTCCTATAATATTGATTCAACATTAAAATCCTACACGTTCATCACTATGCGTGGATCGAGACATAGATAGCCTTTTATGTTATATTGATGGGCCAAAAACAATAAATTAATCACGTTATCGAGTAGGTATCTACTAATGGCCACAGCTAACATCATATTATTAAATTATACGTACAGTATTAAGCAGGGTGATGTCATTAAACAATCAAAGTATTTAAAACAAATATTTAAAATTTAAATCGATGATAATTAATGTCACAAAATATTTTACAAGTTAATTGCATAGAACACGTTATAAAGGTTAGACCAGATAATTTTCTGAAAATATTTGCTTTATAAATTTTTCTTAAATTATAAGAATATATATATTGACATAAAATCAAATACATTTCTTATACGACCCACTGACTACCCGACTAGTTGGAAACTGTGTTTCGGTCGTCGGTGGTTTCTAGCTTAAAACAATGTTACATTACAATATCATTATGCAAAGAATGCTTTAGATTAAGAACTATTTCATTCCTAAATATCAGTGCATACCTTGTATATTTTTATTGACGATTTTTATTAATATTTTCCGAACACGGTTTGCGTGTCTTTATTATCCAATGTAGATAATGCTATTGTTTATCAATACAGCGATAAGTATTAAATAAATTTATTTGCAGCCTCCACCAACTTGGTCGGGAAATTCACACAAAGTGTTCGTCGCATTGTACAAGATGTTAAGGACGAGGGTGCCTCTAGTAAGTATTATTGCTTTTCATTGCGAGTGCTTGAAATAAATGTCGGCTATGTGAACTGAATAAAGTGCAAGACTTTTCATATTGCTGGCTTCACTTCTTACTACAATATGCCATTATTAACAAATTCAATTATTAGAAAATCTGCCCAAAATGGGCTTCATAGTGGTTTTAAACTAGGACTTTATCTTAATATCCTAACTTACTTTTTGCCTTGTAATACATTTTATGTGACTATATGGATCATTGCGAAGAAATTGAAATTTTATTTAACTCCACATATCTAAAAGTTCTATGTGTAAATAATGTTTTAAACAATTCAGTTCGGAGTTGCAATATGCATATGTATACAGGTTTGATAAGGAAGCCCAGGCTACAAATTGTTCGCTTCAAAATAGCGTATCTCTGACATAAAGGACATTTTCTGACAATAAATACCTCGGTGTCTCAATACAAACTTTAGGAGCCGAGACGTGCTATCACACGCTTTCAGAAAATGTACACGGTATACAACCAACAATAAATTAACGTATTAAATGTACGTATTAAATTGTAACTCTTTAGTTGTGTGATTGGCGAATTGACATAATGACCCTTACATGTTTGGTTCAACAACCAGATTTTATCAACATTACATAATGTAAAATGAAAATAAATTCGTGAATTAGATGCGTAAAGCATTTGCTCATTAGCCAAGGGGCACGGGAATCAACTTACACCCATTCCACACGGATCTTAAATCCTATTTAAATTTACCAACCATATTTGTTGTTGTATACCAAAAAAGAGCCATATTTGATGAAAGAAAAGCATTTTAATCGTACATATACCGATTTTTATCCCTCACACTGCTGAATTGGGTATAAACCAATTCCAGTCTACATTAACAGGTTGAAATAGTACATCTATTTAATATTCGGATAGCGATTTATATAATTTTGTATAATATAACCAATATTAACAAAATCGATGTCCTTCTACCAGGCGGGCAGACAAAAGAAGAAGTAATAGAAACTAATGAACGACTGCGGGCAGTGCGCATACGGCTCGATGAAAATTACGATACTGCCAAGAAAGCTCTTGTTACATTGATGGCGAGGTACAGTGAATCCAAGTCACAGAGGAATATCTTCACCCGATACGCACTTCTCAAAGCTATGATTAAGGTAAGTTAGATATATACCAATATAGAAATCAATTTAGTAGCTAAGCCATAGATTAGACCGTAACAGGACATTTAATTTGCTTCCGTGAGAGATATAGATTTATTCTAATAAAAGTCAAGCAGTGGTCATTGGTAGCCTCCAACTACGCTCAAGAATTAACTGGATCGATTTACCCTGGATATAACTCGGTGGGTTCATTATACTGCACACTTCCGATGTGAAAAATCTGGGTTTTACTTTCGCCAAAATTCTAAGATGGGTACCACAAGTCAAAGTCACTATATGCTTCAGCAAACTCTTAAACGGTTAAGCCACTTCTTACCCATACCTACCAAATTTATGCTGGCACAGACTTCTTCTCCCTCTCCTAGATTATGCTGATGCGTGTTACACCAATCTATGCGAATAACAACTAAATAAATTCGAACGTCTCCAAAATGTCTGTGGCAGATTTGTTTATGGGCTCCGTGAATTTGACCACGTTTCCGAGTATCCCAAGAAACTAAAATGGCTGCCAATCCGTTCACGCCGTAACATCCATGTCCTTCATCTCCTTTACTCCGTTCTTTTTAATCCTAACTTCCCTACTACTTAAAATCTCATTTTAACTTCCTGACTCTTACTCTCTTAAATCTTCCAACAATCTTCAAACTGATTTCTTTTCGATCGTCATGTGCTTTTTATATTCTTGTGTTTATATGTGTATATACGTATATGTATATAAATATGTATGTATATAATACTAGCTGCACCCGGCAAACGCTGTTCTGCCTTACTGTTATCATTTAGGGGTATGAAAAATAGATATTGGCCGATTCTCATAGATACCGGATAAGCACAAAAAAATTTTCATCAAAATCGGTCAAGCCGTTTCGGAGGAGTATAGCAACGAAAACTGTGACACGAGAATTTTATATACATATATATAATTATATGTTTATTGCTATTCTATTTATATAGTGTGTCTATGTATTTGTGTATATCTATAGGACAATTTTTACCCACAATTTCGACTATATTATGTATTTATCTTTTACCCGTCGGTTGCCTGGAAGAAATGGCTTAGCCACAAGACCGCCAGTTGTATACAAAATCCTTTGTTAAAATTATTATGGTATATTTTGTATTGTTTGTGTTTACAATAAAGAAGAAATAACTTAATAAAAAATACAATTAAAGGAGTTATCATGTTACAGCATGAGTCTAAATACTAATGAGATGATCTCCGGATTGTAGTGCGTATTGAAGCAGAATTCAAATCAAATATAATGAGTAGTCGTACCTATTAACATTTCTATTTTAAAACAAGGTTATATTTCTACAAGATTCTAATAAATACAACACATTAATTTTCTATTATATATTCAATTTATATTATTACATTTCTTTTCTCATAATAGAGTCTTATTTAAGAATTTTCATGGGTATTCTAGAAGCCAAGCATAAATAAATATTTATTAATTATGTAAACATTTTTGTCATAGTTAAAAATGTTTGAATAGTATTTTGATTAAGATGACGTATATTAGTATAAAATATATACTGTGACATAGTGAATCTTTTTATAAGTCGTCATGCAACTATTATAGTATTTTGTATTAGTTTGTATTAGATCAATACTTGTCCACGATCATATTATAAAATAATATTGTTGTTAAAAGACTACAACAACATTTAGTAGGTTACTAAATTTCTAGTCTATTCATTATACTGTAAAAAGCCAAATAAAGTATGGGGTTTGGAAATACATAGGGGTATATTTCGCAAACCCCTGGTAGCTATCTCGTCTTAGTGATAACTGTCCAAAATAAAATAAATATATAAATAATATATGTTAAAATGTATATTCATCCATGTTCAACCTTATGAGCAAGGAATAAAATTTTATAAACCAAATAACTATAGTCCGTCCGAACACATACTTTGCGTTCATTTCCAAGTTGAAACGGTCACTGCAACAAATGTATAAGATTCAATAGTCCAGCAGCTTAACATCATGACCATAGACAACGCTGATTGTCAGCTGACTATGCTTCTTCTAATGGCAAACGTAACACAGGCCAACGATCAAACTAAACGGGTTCTATAAAAAAATTAAAAATTCTTAGTACCTCACAAACATCTTGTTGAAATGGAATAATCTATCCAATTGTATGAAAAAGCACTATAGTTATATGTTTACAACAAAAACTTTAATAAAGAGGTATATGATATTACATATTATATTATTTAAGCACTCAGTTATTAACGATTTCTCACAGACGTAATGTTGGTAATAACGGACCATCTGCCAAGATCACGTACAGAGTAAACAATATAATATTATGTGTTGAGCAACAAAGACCAATAGACATAAACCGAAACTGCCAAACAAACACAAGGCTTGCGAAAATCG
This sequence comes from Zerene cesonia, assembly GCF_012273895.1. Lineage (NCBI taxonomy): Eukaryota > Metazoa > Arthropoda > Insecta > Lepidoptera > Pieridae > Zerene > Zerene cesonia. Next base: position 6,150,340 of record NC_052107.1, read on the forward strand.
TGAAACCTTATATTGGGAGATTGTACTTAATACCAAACCTAATCACCTTACAAAATCGAAACCATTGTCACGACAAACAAAGACTAACTCTTTCCTAACCTTTTTAAAATTCAGTACCGGCTGCAAATTGATCCCAGCAGGATTTACTGTATCCTTCTAATTAAACGGGACGTGACTTTCCGTTCTTGTAGATTTTTTTAATGATTGAAATCCAATTAAGGGTTATCCTAAGTCATGGATGCGCAGCTAAAGTTATTAATTAGACAGCAATGACGACTCTGCTAAATCGAAGCGGTAAATGCCTTGTATTTTGCAATTAATGGTTACGTTACTCATTCGTTGCTTTAAATTTATACACTTTTCGCACTATTCTTTCGAGCATTCGATACGATATAAATCATTAGAAAAAGGAGCATGCACCATTATAATTTTATAAGATGTACTTTCCCATGTTGTCGTTGGTTTTAGGAATATAACTGCATTTTGAATGCAATGAGATAGTGTATTTATGGCATTGATATTATTTAGAGCACAAAAATAAATATCTTGGTTATATGATGATATTTTCAACCGTCTTCAAAAAGGGGAGGAGGTTATCAATTGTTACTAGATTGTTGCCTTGTTACTGGGTGAACCGATTATTGTGTATTTGGTGCCTTGCGTGAAGATTCACTAGTTTTTTATTAGAAGTACTAGTTCTATTTATATACATTAGTACAACATCAAAGAAGTTTACAATTGCATGTATCCTTATTATTAGTAAATATTAATATAAAGGCAGTTGCACTTAATGATTCTTTAACAACATATGATTTACAATTCGTTCCAAAATCCTATTGCAATTGTGCGTAGTTTTATTTAAGTGTTTTGTTCGATTTGCTGGACTACTGTGATATGAGATTTGATTTTTAGTTTAAAAATTTTTTCTCGACGTCATGTCGACTGTGGCATTTCACGCACGTCAAGCATTGTATTTAATTTAAAATGTATACGTAAATATCAAAATAAAATAAAAAATTCACTGTATTTTCATATTGATATTTACGCTATTTAAGGCTATCTTTAAACCAATGACAAGTATTATTGACTGACATTTTAAGGATTGTTTGAATTTAATCATTCAGCCTTTTGATTATAGAATAAAAATCCGTCAAGTGCGAGTTGGACTCAAAATAACGTCGGACAAAGACAAAGAATACCTGCAAAAAAAATCCCATTCAATTTATGACCGGATATTTAACTAGATTTTTTATTATTTGTTTTTCTGGTGACAACAGATATACAGGATCTCTGAATATTCCAACTGTTTAATATTCACTGTTTACCGTTGATGATATACAGCCTGGTGGTACACGGACGGACAGACAGGCAGGCAGATGGACAGCGAAGTCTTAGTAATATCCTGGTCCCGTTTTGCCCTTTAAGTACGGAAACTTAACAATTCGAAGTTATTTAATAACCTTGTGTTTTATAAATAAAAAAAAATATATGTATAAAAATTAATATGCTTCTAAGTTCTGATTGCATAATTTCAATCACGATATTGATATAAATTGTTACCTTATCTCTTGTAATGTGCGATAATATAAAAAAGATTTCACTAATTATCTTGAATGGATACTCTTGAAAAATTGGATGAATTATAAATCTACTTGACGTGGGTCGAGTTATTTCTCCTCATAAGAAAGCATCATTAGAAATGCTATCTGTAAAAATTCTCTTTCTTGTTTGTAACGATAAGATTTCTAAGATATTTATGAAAATGTCAGAAGTTATAAATTCATATTTTTTAAATGGAATCTCAAAGTCTATTAATCTACACTCAGAAAATAATATCTGAAGTGTATGACGATTATTAAAATTGCACAGCACTAAGTTTTCTCCATTTTCTCTTCCGTTACGCTACAAGTCTGTTGCCACATTGATCTTGTTTTTAATTAAAACTTTTCTGAGTTAACCAACTTTGCCTCGGTGATAAAAATTGCAAGGCTTTGCACTGTCTCCCATAACATTGTAACGGATTTTAAACTTCTACTCACAATATCATGCATTATTACACAAATGTAATGTTTGTATTTTATAATTTTACTTTAAATTTGTAATTTAAAGATTTAAGTAAACAAAAAATATCTTCTACTCCTTCCAGTACTAATATACGCCAACATTTGCTTGCGTTAAATTTAAAGAACTAAATAATTATGTACACTATGCAAATAGATACATTCTCTATGATATATTCTACATATAAATAAATTTTACGACAACAAGTACCTATGCTTGGGAAAATCAACATGAAAAGCGACAAGTCAAGAGTTTATGCCAAGAAATTTATATCTTTAAAGTATTTACAACGCTGATTCTACTGCGAACAAAGCCCGAGTGACTGTCAAACAATAAAGAGACGTGACTAGGATCCGTTTGACCCAAAAAAGAAATGTTTGTTTATCTGTGTTGTATTTGTTAGATCATAGAGGTGGAACTGCCTTTTTAAGTAGTACGTGAGTCAACTCCTAATAATATCAGTTAAACAAAAAACTTTGAAGTCATGGTCGTAAAGGCTCGTCATGCTTTGTATGGAATAAAAATCCCAAAGTAAAATATTTGAGGAAATAATATACTGTGTATTTAATTACGTGTTAAATATGTTGTGGTTCGTTTGCCTAAAATAACCTGATTAACGTGCCATGTAACAGCTTCACAACTCGTACGTTTTCACATATCAAACTTTCTTTAATTGACAGAACCTAGAACGTATATTTTTAATCATTACCTTTGACAATCATAATACCTACAATTATAATAACACACAGAAAATAAAATTTTTCAACGTATGTATGCTACCTTTACCCCTTTGTACCCTTTTTTTGTTTATGTAATAGAAACAAATAAAACAAGGAGTGAGCATCAGATAATACAACGATCTGAAATATACCAACTCTAATAAAGATTGTATGAACAATTATAACACTAACTAAATATGTAGCATAAGATAACATAAGATACTCATTCCCATAAGAAGAGTTAATTACATTTCCCGCAACATTTATTTTATGGACCAAAAATAGTTTTAGTAATAATGTATATTAATCCTCTAATTAAAATTGAAGTTTCATTTTTAATTTCGTAAAGTATTTACAAAAATAATATTAAACACAAAGAATATCAATTTATGAATTTTAAAAGTGAGACATTTTATTTCCTTTTTTTTTGCAAAAAAAAATCAAGTAAAATAGGGCTTTTTATTAAATCACAAACAACACAGGTATTAGGGTACCTTGTATGTACCTATATTGTACCTATATTTTATTACAGAATAATACATCAGAAGACTCAACAACTTAAAATATTTCATTGAGTTGGCTTATAAAATTACTAGCTTTTGCCCGCGCGTAGTTATAAAGATCTAAACATACATAGGGACAGACGCGAGAAGCGACTATGTAGTGATGTACTACATTGACCTATTGAGTTGTTAAAATTGACGACATCGAATATCTAAAAGGTCGTAGCTATTTGATGTTAACAATGACAACAGCAGTAATAAACCAATTTTAAAGTAGCGTTGAATATTTATGTGCTTTTAAACACCGTAACAAATCGATCAATGAAAAGCCTTCATTAAAAACATTTATAATATAATTCAATTGAATCTTCCTTTTTGCTTGTCCAATTATGGGCAGATGCAATCTTGGCCACGACGAATGTTGGATCACGAACAAATCAGTCATTCAGTTCTTCGAGACGTGACCTTTTGCGACTCTCTGGCACGAAGAGACCGTTCTAACCATAAAATTTATCACGTTAATTTGCGGGTCTAGTTGAGCAAATGATAATTGACAGCTACGACTACACTCGCAATCCCGTATTAAAAGAAACGGACCACGTTGAATCTTGAGCCAAAGGTTACAAAAATAATTGTAACCTTCTACCATAATATCATACTTTTGCTATGTATGATGTTAATCATGAAATATCGTGAGAAATTATCCAATATTGAGATCCTGTTGAGGTTATTCATACGACGTAATATAATATATCTTTTATTTATAAATTTAAATACTACTGCTACGATAACTTGGTGCTGTTACGCTGTAGCTCTATGTATTAATGCTTGAAAAACGCTCCCTCTAAGTTCACTCCTATGCCAGACTAATAAAGTATTCCCAATATATAATACACGAACACGATAAACATATTTTTGAGATATATTTGATGTGGTAACAGCTTGTAGATTAACGAACTGACCAAAATGGTATTAGAGGATTAAGTTGTCAAAAGTGCCACTTACGCTTTCTCCTGAAGAACCCTGATAATATATTCACAAGAAGCAACAATTTATGTACTTTGACAAAAAACAAAAAAGTCTTATGAAATACATAAAACTAGGCCATAAAGTTAAAAATATAGGTCATTATATTTATATTTGCATAAATAAAGCGCGTGGAAAGTCTATTGCTATACATCATACTTTATTAAAATTAACCGAAGAAGTCTCAACACTATGAACTATTTTTACCATGTCATTTCATTTTAGACGTGGGTACGGTTAAGCCTCTTAGCAGATTATTTTTCAAAAATCTGTATCTGCCTACGAACTGTCTTCACCCCTACATAAAAAGAAACACACAAATCTGTTGTATAGATATACATATATTGAATCAAACCAATACAATAGTATAACCAGACATTATAAAATAAATAGAACGTAGTCTGCAGTGTACAGCTTCATTCTGATAAAAACCATTTAACTTAGTTGCTAGAGCGAGTTCCATGTTCTATTCAACTTTCTATTTCCGCTTTAGAACACGACGCACACAGCCTTTAACAGGGCACTTTAAAGTCGTGTAAAGCTCAAAGAATAAGGTGCAAAGCGAAATGAATTAAGCCGAGACACGACATAAATCTAAATATATGAGCAACCTTTAGCAAAAATTAATTAATCCATACTAAATACCGTGTGATGTTCTTCCGGCGAGTGTTATGCAGATATTGAAATCGTGTACGTATTATAAAACTCCTGGGGAATGGCAAGGCAATATGATTAGCGCATGCAATGAAGAAGGACACCGCTACACGTTATTTAATAAGCTGCATGGTAATAAAATAAAAAATTCACAATTGCATTTGCTCGGTTGTGGAGTTTTTTTTCTTAGTGCTTAGTCTATCCTTTTTGTGTATATTAATCAGGATTTTGTTCGATGCGTTTCTCTATTATTTAATAAAAAATGAATTTCTCCACTTTCTTGACTATGTAAATATATATAGGTTTCATTATAAATTTATATAAGGACTACTTATTCTTACTACCTTCATTCCCACCACAGCTGCTTCAGAAATGATCTATTTTAAAGATTAACAAAAACTGTTCTTTACTAGCTAGCTATACATTTAGAGTGCGGCCATGAGCACCGTTAAAACGCAAAAGCTTATCAGCATTTTCTTACAAGTTCTAATAATTTTATTGTATCTTTATTACAGAACATATTATGAGCACTTTCAGAATATCAGTTGGGCAGATACTGTATTACTGTTTATTGTCTCTTTTTTTGTAAATCAATTTACGAACAGATTTTTAACATGTTTTGCGTAATTAATTATAACTTTGCAGCAAGTCATGTCATTTTATTTACAATATTTTATGCACAGTTTTACATTTATCTTACAATTTACATATTAATGAAATGAAGTTGTCAAAATTTTGTACAGCGTGTTTTTTTTTTCTACTTTTCGAGTGCCTCGTTTTGTACTTTAAGCAGTTAAAATCTTAGTAGCCTCTTAACTCGCATACGGCACTACACAGCGGAGTTCTCTTCACAATTATGAGAGCTTTTACGTTCAACTTTAAAATACATGGTACTGTTTAGTTTCAAGTATTTTGCAAAGTGAACTAAAAGACCTTTGTAACATATTCAATCACGTATTAAATTAACACCTGTGATATCTATCTTCGCTTAACAAAATTGATCACCACTTAGAGAACAGACCTTAACATTTAAAGAACTTTTGATCAAATGTTAAGTGCATTTTAAAAGGCAATTGAATCGTTCTTTTGTATCACATTACTGTCACGAGACATTGACAAATATCATTGATATAATTCACAGTAAATACTTAGAATCGATTTAAAACAATTTGTCTTTTTTGTCTGCAACATTTACTTGATTTTTAAAGATTAGCAATGTGATCACAGTTACTTAATTAGCGAAAAGAGTTCGTATATGTATATCACTCACCAACAAAAATATAAACTCGTGTACAAAAATTTACATTCATGGATGTGATTTTCAATTAGATTGTAAATATTAGATCGCAATATTCAGACCAAATCAATCAAACCTAAACAAGATTTTGTAAAAATGGTAAAGAGAAACGTGGCTGGACATGGACAAGCTACAAAACACTGCGCTAGCACAATTTCATTTCGTTATCCCAGCTGCTCTGTAAGTTCAGTTAAAACTAATTTTTTGTTACATTTTTCTCGTGAATTTTGCACTGAAATCATATGTTCAATAATTCAAAGTCTATGGTGTAGAACAAATAATTATCGAATGAACATAAATCCTTTTCATTTAAAACAAACGAAGCAGCTTATTACATTGAACTGTTCCGATAAATCAATTTAAAACTCGAGCAATTCTCAAAGGATTTTCCATCTAGAACAAATTCTTAAAAGTCCCAGCGGATACTTGCGTTTATTTCCCAGTATACCCTTGAGGGCGACCCAACTGGGCTCTCGTTACGACGGAAATATTGTGTTTAACAATCCCTTATTTCAAAATAACTGAAACGAATGTTTCTTTTACTCGTTTAAACTTTTTGAATTAAGCAAATAAAACCGAGGCAAATAAAATAATTCTTATAACATTTTCTTGTTTAATGTTATAAGATACTAAGTTTAGGAAGACAGCTTTTACTTAGAAGTATTTGCGAGCAGGCAATATACAAAATTTAATTTATTGATGGTTAGGATTTAGAATTTCAATTGTACAAATTTCCCCTTATCTCAACTACACATCTCAATATCAGCTTACATTTATTTTCTTCTGAATAAAACAAAATAACGGAGCGAAAGTCTTTATCGGCTAAAATTGGAAAACTTCCAACACAAACTTATGCACTTTAAACACGATTGCACTTAGCTTCGATGATAGCAGTTTGTTCAAATTAAGTTAAATCGAGGATAATCTTCGCGCAATTTGGACTTTTATTGTTGAAAAAGGACTATTTTTTCTGGTTATATTCCGAGCTTGAAGAGCTTCCATATTTTTTCACGACATTCGCTACTCAATTCTTGCGTTCTAGTAAAACACATGTCCCTTATTTTATTTTTTAACATTCATAGATTGTATAACTGCGTTAAGAAACATCTAAGAAACCACAACCACTACACCAGCTTTACGAACCCATTTAATACAAATATACAAATCTATAAAACAAAAATATAAAACTATGTGCAAAACTATAAAAATCCTAGATAAAAACACATTCTACATTTCCAGGATGTTATACGCTTAGAGACCCAATACTGGTCCCTCGTGGAGATTCCTAAGCAGGAGAAAGCTGAAACAGTACCAGCATTTGTGCTGCGCGCGTGTGCCATCATGGAGAAAACTCAAAAGTCTGGTGAGGGCGTAAAAACTTCAGCAAAGCTCGCTGAGGAGGCTGCCGACAAACGAGAACGTCTGGAAAGACTTAGCGGTAATTACACTTATATTTTGTCGTGCTCTGTATAAATATAATTTAATAGCAATGTAATTGCTTTAAAAGACGGGCAAAAATTTTAATCACCAGTCACTTCAAGGCTCTAGCATGATTACGTTCGGTAATGAAATGCATCGCCTAATGCCAGTATGACTTTTTTGATATTTATTTATCAATTATAGATCAAAATTATATGTTTAATATTATAATCCTCTCTCAATATAATCGTTAAGCCGATAAAGCATAAATATCTCGTATATTAATCTACACTAATACCCGCTACGCCGGTGGTTTTATATACGTCGTACGTGATTTCATATAGCCTATAACCTTCCTTCATGAATTGACAACTTATCACTGAAAGGTTTTTTTAAATCGTACAAGTAGTTACTGCGTTCAGCGCGTTCAAACAAACGAACAAAGTGTAGCTTTATATTATTAAAATATTTTAGAAACTAGATAATAAATTATTTATACTGTTATTTTTAAAAACTGCCTGTTTTACAAAACGTACCGCTTGGCACATTATTACGTACCGATTCGTTCATACTTATAATATTTAATATATATTTAGAATATTACTGTGCTATAGAGCTTGGAACGTGGTGACCGTAGGCAAGTCATTATTATGTAGATAGCCCTGTGCTTTGGAAATACGATATAGCAAGTCATTATATATTAAATGTAATGTATGCCTGAAACTGGGTTTAGGATAAACAATGGCTACAAATTTAGCTTTATTATAGCGATGTTTGATAAACATACTTTTTATTTTAATTTAAATTTTGCCTTTTATCTAATTGTAATAAAGATTCACAACAAAGTCTCTTCCCGCTGTCTTTCTCTATGTATGGTAAGATCTTTAAAACTAAAGAAAAAGATCGTGATGTGAGTTTTTCTAAGAGATCGAATTATTCAACAAGAAGGTAAGTATTATATATAGGCGGGTTCTTACATTTTTCTTTTGATAATTAACAGCAAATAACAGCTGTAAATTATATATTAAATAAATGCATTCGCTGATAAATATTCGAACCGTTGTGTTGGTTTAAGTAATTTAAATAAATCGCATTTAAAATCCGTTGTGCCTTAAATTTATTCATGTAAATGCAAATTGATGCAATAAAATCAAACACTGCTTATATTAATGATTTCCAATAATTAACTAAATTTTGGAAATCATTAATATTGAAATAGTAAAGTTACTATATTATATTAATGTATTATACATTGAAATAGTAAACTTACTATTTCACTATTTCTCGTAAGCTGTAATAGTTGGACCGTAACGTTTTCAGATTCACACGTAAGTAACTCTATAGAGTAGTGGAGTTGCTTGATCCCACATTTACGAATAATATATGCTTTTGCATTAATTGGATCAGGCTCGCGTATGATTCGTGCCACACCTTTACCTGAGGTTGAAGTATTGACGACATGATACACAGATTTCCCTAAATGCAATCAAATTAAAATTTATAAGTTACATACATATGATTAAGTGCTGAAAGTGGCGATAATTATTCAATATTTGTATATATAGTATACCACAGTTTGTAGTTATATGTACAATTTTTGTATAACTGGCATTGTTCTAGTTGGTAATAATTTTATATAATTTTAATGTTAAAATGAAATAATTCCTTTAGGTTTAATTTTAACACGTGCGTATTCTTTTAGTAAGATCGTGTACCACGTTAAATTTCAATCAAAACTTTTTCAATATTTTTATTTTGATGGAGCAGCAAACATGTAGAAAATACTGCGTATATATTTTCCTAATTATAATTATAATTGAATGTAACTTATTGCAAATATATTAATAAACTCTTCTTAGATGCGGCTTAAACTTAATAATTAAACTGTAATTCATGTTTAATTTCTTTATCTAATTCAAGAGTCGAAAGAAGAAAAAATCAGTCATTAAGAGACAACGAATTAGGAATAAAACAGATAACATTGTAGTTCCTTATTTACAATTTCATGAATTTGTTTCTTGGCTTCTCGCCAATTGGAGATAAAACAAACGTCCTGAATCCTCGTCCCCGACACACACGAGTTTTAGTTCCTTCTTAATTAGATTTTGCTAATTCTTGGTAAACCAAATCGACCTTCAAGTTTAGCATTAGAATAAAAAATTTCTGGTATTTAAGCTTTTATAGGATACATATAGTTTAGTTTGTAATACATCTATACTAATATTATATATAATACTGAAGAGTTTGTTTGTTTATTTGATCGCGCTTATTTCAAGAACTACTGGTCCATTTTGAAAAATTATCTCAGTTTTAGATAGCCCATTTATTGAGGAGGGCTTTAAGCTATATATCTACCACGAGCGAAGCCAGAGCGAAACGCTAATCCTACTAAAATTATAAATGCGAAAGTTTGTAAGGATGTGTGTGTGTGTGTTTGTTGCTCTTTCACGCAAAAACTACTGAACTGATTGCAATGAAATTACTAGGTAATTTTTAGGTACTTAGATAGCTGGACAACTGAAATAACATTTTATCCCGATATTCCTACGGGATACGGTCTTACGCGGGTGAAACCGCGGGGCGCAGCTAGTATGTTATATAACCTGAAAGCCTAAAATCGCTATAAACGAAGCAATTTTAAAGTGAATAAAGGAAAAACCAATATACCAATAACAAGCCTTGTTTCATGACTGTTCATGTTTGCTGAAAATATTCTTTTAGTTTACTATGAAAACATATTCATCCATATTTATAGAGAGCATGCAGTTCAAAAACAAGCTATATTAAAATACACAAATTGAAGCCTTCGTGGTTTACCTTCATCAATATATTTATTAACTGTATCTTGAATCAATCGTGTTATTGTTAATCTTGAAAAAGGTATACAACTAATTAATATTATTAATACTTATGGAGAAATCTACAAGTTCACTCATGTTCAATCACATTTTAGTGCAATTGGTAATTATATAAATATATAGTGATAGATATATAAACCCGCCCTGCTATTCTTTATAGTTTTTACAATTCATTATATAATGACCAATAAAAAAATCGTTTCAAATGGTTTTCTATCACTTAAAAATAAATATGACATTTTTCCTATTTCAAATCAAATGAAGTGTCATACAAACTTTTCTGCAATTCATGAAATTTGTATAACTGTGGTTCAAAAGCGATAAATATTTGAGGATTTAACAAAATTCCTACCGAACTTTCATAATTCAACTTCATCACTGAGAGTCTTAAGTGTATACATAGTAAAAATTTATCCATCAAATATTATCCCTGTTGGTGATTAACTGGTTGTCGTACATCCACATATCGAATATATATGAATGTGGCGTTATTAATAGCTTGGCATCAATTTTGGCAAGCAACACAAACTTGTATTTCACACCGATACGTATCTAAGTGGTTTTGGGAGTATATTAATTTGGAAGCTACAACTGCATTTGGTACTAAGACTGATATATTCTCGTTGAACTTAATATCACGAACATATATTGAAGTTATTATTTAAAATTTTATTTCATTTTTAAATCTGTAACTTTATAAAGAATCAGCAACGAAAATGAATTAATAAGAGGCAATATGCCACATACTTATACATACACATATTTGTTTTTAGAATGCCTTTTCACGGCCGTAAACGATAAAGCATCTTTTACGGAAAAAATATAATAAATATGTTGTTAACAACAATTCACTACCCAATAAGTATATAAATTTTGAATCATTTTAGATATGACAACATCGCAAATAGAAGCTGAAAATACCCAAATGACGAATGATTTATATCGTCTTCTGAAGAAATATACGGGCCTCAGGAATCTGATCAGAGAGCTGAAGGTAGTATTACTCCAAACTTATGGCTGAATATAAGAACTATTGAAATTCGACAATTCCCAAACTCTTTTGCATCTCATTCTTTCATTTATGATTCAGTCATCCGTAAAACTATTGTAATAATATAACAATTTAATTGAAATAAAACGTTTACATGCTAATTATTTGTGAATTTTCTTTGCAGAAAGATTATGTGAGTTCCAAAGTATACCCGATGTTTCCGAGATACACAATGCTGAAAGACATGATAAAGGATATCATGCATGATCCCGACTACATGGAGGTTTGCCATGAGGTGGACCCATAGCGCGGGGTCCGCAAATAAATGAGGGTCTCTATCACTGATCGCTCGCGGTCACGATTCCGACACTAGGCAGAAAGGATGGTAGATGGTTTACCAATCAATATACGAGTACAAAAACCGATATAAGCTATTCACAAAAAAATTAAATATATTCCATCTCAATTCGACTAATTCCGGTTAACAAGTGAGATTCGAAAAGAACTTCGAATCGAGCGAATCTTTAATGTCATCGCAAATAAATTATGGAGGATTTGCAAAAAACATTTACAAGTTAAACATAATTCAAAGGTAAACCTTCTTGATTCTGGGTAAGTTAAAGGTAGCGGAGTGTGTAGTGAGACGAGTACTCGTTTATTTTGCGCTGATTTTATTCATTGGACTTTATTATAATTCGTAAGATTGGTGTTTAGTGTAAGTACTCGTCCTTGATCCCTTGAGTTGCTTTGATATTTATTTATTCTGTAGGTCAGTGTCTATCAATGTCTATCATATCTTACAATAGATATCATTATTATGTAAAAAAGAGTCTTTATAGGTGTATTTACTGTTAAATTACACAGTATCGTGCAATGGTATTTATTTGAAATACAGTCATTAATCTGGTATGTAGGATAAATTTAAATAATACTCAATGTCTCTGTGTAGTTTTTTTAGATTAAAATAGTCATAATAGTTACAACAGAAATTATTGTATATTCGTATAAATGCTGTTAATGTTTTTATTTATTTTATTTATTTCACTGTATTAATTCTATTGTATTACCTCTTCTTCTCATTTTATGTTAATTGTATATTTATCTATGAAGATAATTACTACTAAATGCCATAACATTGTAATATTGTAGTATTATAACATA